>NC_000078.6:49817965-50118799 GCF_000001635.26 Mus musculus | reverse complement strand
TGGATATTTTCCATTCAGCACACCAGGCAAAGATCTGAATAATGTTCACATTTTGACACCCATATCAAACTGAAAACACCTCAATCAACTGTTGGATGGATTTGGCATAATTATTGATACACTTTGCAGGATTCAAAGAGTGAGGATTCAGTACTCACATACCACATTTGAAATGAACACAACTTATCAAGTGGAGTTCTGACATGTGTGACTCTTAGTATCATTTTGGAAGTGAAATAACCTGTCAGAATTTAAAATGTGTTAACAACTGGATGGG
Source organism: Mus musculus (assembly GCF_000001635.26). Classification (NCBI taxonomy): domain Eukaryota; kingdom Metazoa; phylum Chordata; class Mammalia; order Rodentia; family Muridae; genus Mus; species Mus musculus. The sequence goes on along the minus strand of NC_000078.6, from coordinate 50,118,522 downwards.
TAAATGGCAGGGACATGAAGAGAGGACACAGGATTGCTTTGAGATCTTGCTCTGGAGTAGAGGCACTGCCTGCCAGACTAGGACTAATCACAACAAGAGTGCCCCCCTAGGGGACCTCAACAAAAATTCTACAGTAAAGAAACTACTACACAGTGGAATCTCCCATCTAGCATCTTCAATCTCCAATAGCCATTTGCTTATGGTTTTCCAAATCTATTAAGGGTGACAACTGATTTATTCTGTCTTTGAAAAGTAGTTATAACGAGTCATTCTTTCAACAAATGTTTAAGATTCGACTCTATGCCTGGCATTCTCTTCTGACTACATTATCAAACTCTGATAGTATAAAATGCCTAACAGCCTCTTGCTAAAGATGTCTTCACTTTACATGGATCAAGGCAATTTATGTAGAAAACACAGACAAAAAAAATAAACTACAAATACTTTCCAAGACTTTGTATAATTCCTTATCCTAATTAATTTCTGTTTGGTGGCTGGTGTGTGGTAGGAGCTTTGAATATTATGCTGGTGTCTCTTTCCCCATTGTCCCTATACGGTTAATTTTCTATACTACTATATTGTTCAAGGAAGGAAACCCTCTGATTCCTGCTGTTCAGTGGCATGAGTGTCACCAGCCTTTACATCATTAATTTTAAGGGCTATATCAACTACTTTTGTTTGGTTCCCAAATAAGTTTTGAATCCTTTTGACAAATAGAGAGCAAAGGGCAGAGTGGAGGAAACTGTACCGTGAATAGTTAGGATTGGGATAGAGCTCAATATTTAATTTTTAAAGTATAGTTTGTGGAGTGTGTGTGTTGTGTGTGTGTGTGTGTGTGTGTGTGTGTGTGTGTGTGTGTGTGTGCATGAATGATGAATGTAGAGACAGGCAAGAGTACATGTATGCTATACTTTTGAATGTATTGGAGTGTGCAATATGGTACTTATAAATTTCAGCTCTTAAAGGGTAAAATGATGAGTTTTATAGCAATGAAGCTTCCATCAGAGAAAATTTTCCTTCTAGGAACAATAGAGCTGAGCTGTGCTCATTGGTGCCCAAAGGATATGGTGTGGAAGTGGTAAAATAGTTAAGAAATTTAAGTATGTTCAAAATTTCCCTTAGAAGGATTTAGGGTACATGTTTTATACGCTCATGGCATACTGATATCACACTTGATCATTTTCTGCTCCTTAGAGAAAACTTGAGATACTTTGAGCCATTTTTTTCATGCTAAAACATAGCATTTATGTGCACCAAAGATGAACCATGTTTTATTTGATTTGTAAGTACTTCAAAGTACAAAATTGCCATGTCTAATTGATGTACTGAGAAACATGTCTTCCACATAGTAAGCTAAGAGCACAGATGTTCCCAGGAAGGAAAGGATCACCTTAGCTTATGCAAGTCTAGGATGTAGTAGTGCTATGGTTTTAAATATCTGTGCCTAAGCTACAAATGTGATTTCACTGAAGTTTCAATACAACAATATTTAAGAAATAATATACACACCCCTCCATTGGAAACTGCTAATCTGTAGTATTACCTTTGGGATTTGGATATCCTGCCACATTTCTGGCACTGCCAATATTATGGCTATACATAGATATGAAAATGAAAGCCCTGACAACATCTTAGAGGGAGGTAAATATTTTAAATGAAAATGTAGAAGATTAGGAAAGTGAAATATTAAAATACCACAAAGATAAACACTGTCATATTTATTTCACAGTGTTTCATAGTTCAAAATAGTGAAGAAAACTCTTATGGCAAAGGACAATTTAAAGGCAATGAAGCTTATTGATATATGTAGATCATTCTCTTATCTGAGAATCAATAAACCTTTATGTACCCAAGTCTTCCACACAAAGAAAGATTGACCAGTATGTTGGTTTGGGACCACACTACTGTTTTTAATCTCAGTTCTCTAAGGTTTATTTTCCAATTTAGTTACTCTCTCTAATCTGAATAAGAATCAAAAGAAAACCGACAGAACCATATTTTTAAAAGACATCCTTCTAATGTCATATCTGAGGTTCAAATACCATTGGAATCAAATCTTGGTAATCATACTCTATCAGAAAAGTAAACAGCTCGGTCCTACAGTGGAAGGTTGCCAATGTGGCACCTACTCTCTTTCATTCTAGTATGCTAAAAATCTTCATAATCCAGTTATTTACAAGGCTCTCATAACCTTGGCCTCTTGGAGGTCTGAGGGCCAGCAGAGTTCATCTCATTTATTGAATTCTTCCTTGTTTGATCTGGTATGGCCTATAGCTACTCTGTCGTGTGTGATCTTTCAAAAGTTCAGCTGGGCTAACAAACAGTATTTCCGCCTGGTGCATCCCAGTCTATAGGAGAGGCCAAAGCTTTTCATTCAAACCCTGGAAAGTTTCCTCCTCTTTCACAGGTGGTGTGTAAACAGGGAAGATTAGGGACCATCACAGGCCATGTGCTTCCCTCACAGCCCCTCCCCCACACTCCAGCACAAAGGGGCCATAGAAGTGCAGGGCTTTAACACACTCAGAAGGAGGTGCAATAGTGGCCTGTGAGCTGCAAGATAAGACTGAGGGTATGGGAGGTGAAATGATCAAGGACTGGAAAAAGATAGAAAAATACTTATAACCAAAGAGAAGCCCAGAGCCTCTGTATACACAGCTTGTCTGTTTTGTTTTCCATAAGGTGTTGGTGGGGGGTGTGTGTGTGCAATAGGTCAGTTAGAAGGATTTCAGATCTGAAAAATGGAAGGGTTGGGGTGGGGGTGGGTAGGGGTGGAGGGTGGAAGTCTTTTCTTTAAAACCTCCCCCTATCCTTTTTATTAGGGTACAGTGACTCAGAAAAAGGAGTATGATAAATTAGCATGGATTTTTAAATGTGCAATGTGTGTGTGTGTGTGTGTGTGTGTGTACTACATTTGCTTTTGGGGTATCACACAATTACCAAATTAGTCATTCACTAAGAGTATTCATCTAGGTTTTGTAAGGATTTTCCCCACCTTAATTTTAGAATATTACACGCAAGGAGAAAAATTGCCGTCTTTTTAGTATGTTCATTAAAAGCCCTTCTCTTCATGCTAGGCTCTGGTTTTATAGTGGCAGCTAGTTCTGTCGTCACAATTATCAGGATGGTGAATTGAATTTGGAAAATTACAAGGACTTTGCTGGCCTGCAGTGGAATTGATCATTCTTTCTATATCTTAAATGTACCCTCTTTTGAAGCTTACATATTGACTTTAATACAGCCCTTCATCCATTTCAATTTACTGAACTTATTATAAGTATGAGATGGAAATTAGAAAGTTACTGCAAGGTTTCATAGCTTTGTGGGCAACACTTATGAAAAAGAGAACATTTTGCTAATCTTTTTCCATAGGAAATTTAGTGAATTGAACTAATATCCTGAGAAGCAAAGCAAAATGCTTATTATTTAAACATGCAAATATGTAATGGAGTATTCATGTTCACAATTAGTTCAGAGACATAATGGAGGGCTCTTAATTGACATGTTTATAGTACTAAACCTCAATATGATTTACTTACAAAACTCCTATATTCCATTATGTATTTAGAGGAGGAGCTATGTACAGGAGCTATGTACATCTCTATAGAAAAACTATGTTGAAAATTTCCAAACCCCAGGGTTTTTTAATGAATAGATCCTGGGCTTATTTGAAACTGAGGTAGAGGTCATATGTATTTTATTCAATATATTTCTTTTCAGGTTCATGATTTGCTTATTGGAGAGGAGGCTTGCACACTTTGTATAGAATATCAAAAGTCAGTTAGGCAGAGATAGGCACCATCTGTGACCAATGGGCAGAGGGTACTCAAAAGGCAGTCTTGGGAATCATTTACAAATCTAGAAAGAACACCATAGTCTGCAGCATTTTTATCACACATACATTCCTGAAGTTGTCCAGAGGGACACCACTTTGTGATTTGAGGACATAGATTTTAAAGTCATTATATATTGATATCAAGACATTAATAAGTCCTTCCTATAGAAGAGCTGGCACTGCACTGTATAAAACAGTACCATAAATTAATGCATTTCCATCTGCTTCTCCAGATATGAGTGTTTCTTTACTCGTCAACTCATTAATCCCTTATTTAATACCACTTAAGCCAAAACCTAATTATGAGAGTCCAAAACCACAGCACAATATTATGAAGGCATTATATATTTATATATATATATATATATGTGTATATATATATATGTATATATATATATATATATATATATATATATATATATATAACTTAATATTCCAGTGGTAGCCTTGAAGGTTTAAATGGATTAGAATCACTATTTGAGTATTGTTGATAAATTATGAAAAGCATTTCTACATTCAAAACATAATGACACATTATTTTCATAGTACTTTGTGATCTTGCAACTACAGGTACTATTATCTATTTCAGTAGCTACAGATATAGTCAACTCAATTCAATTAGTCTTGAGTAAGTAGAGTTAATTTGTTGAGATTTCAGGTTAGCATAATTTCTTGCCAGTTAGAGAGAGAGACTTGTTAAAGATGTGTAATAAGACATATCTTATTTAACACATATTGTACTAGCTTGGTTTCAGAGCATAAGCGTTAGTAATTGATTTTACCTTGGCAACACACACACACACACACACACACACACACACACACACACACACACACACCACACCCTGTGGTTAGTTTACTCCTTGCTACTTTAACAATCAGTTACTGCTTTGGTGAAAGCCTAAAGCTTAATCCATTAAGAGCCATTCAGGACAAAACAAACAAACAAAGCTTTAACCACTTCAGTGACAACAGCCCAGAACCAACAACCAGCCTTCTAAGAAAATCCTAGCAATTTTAGGATCAATAGCCTCACACTGGATGCTACTAAGTGTCAGAAATGTGTGCTGCTAGAGCTTCAGAGAGTATAGCTAAATACAAACACATCAGGGAAAGATAATTTGATACATTTCACTTTGGAAATACCCATGCAGTCCAGAGAGTTGACAAATTCTATCAATAGGCATGAAAAAAAAATAATTCAAGCTTCACCTTGTCCTGAAATTTTCACCTCTATCCCTGAGAGTTGAGCTGTTAAAATAGCTTTTATTCTCTCCACATCCCAGCACCTCCCGCCTCCCCACATTCGGAAATATAAATATAGTTCTTTGAAAACAAATCTCATATCTTTAATGTATTTAGAAGAGCTTTAAAGTCCACTTAATTCAGGGCTACAGTTTGAACAAGAAGAGCAATGAGTACATTTATATTCAAAAGCAGTAAAAACAAACATTTTTCCACATAAGATTAAAAGCCTGTTCATTTCCTTTTATTCCAATGTATATTATCTTTTGTGAAAAGCTCCATTAGCTGTTTTTTTTTTACACATGCTAGACTCTTAAATAACAAACCAACACTATAGAATATGTCTCAGAGAGAAGCCTCACTATCATTCTGTGGACTAAGAAAAATATCTGCTTTAAAAAAAAAAAAACCAAAAAAAAACCAAAAACGTTTTTGCCATGTCCTTTTTAGTTTTTGAAAACAATTTAAAAATACTCAATCCCTTATGGTTCTTAAGAGCTCTTTACATTTGTACTTAATTAAAAACTCGGTAATGAAATAGGAGTACTGTTTATTATTTATCTAAAACTGTCAGTTGGTTAGATTTTTGTCCTCAAATTATCTGGAAGCATTAAATTATATGCTTTCCTAGGTAGTCAACAGACATGACTGGGATTGCCTTTAGGTGGTTTCCAGGCCAATTTGTTTACTGACTATTGCCTACTTATTTACATTTTTTATGTAATTTTTTTAAAGTCCTCTTAGTAAGGAACACTTCATATAAGAAGTTTGCAAAGCAATATCTTTAGTTTTCAAAAAAATCAGATAAAATGCAGGGTAATCTTTTTTTAACGAACTGTTAATAAAAATATTGCCCATTAATATTTTACAGATTAAAGAAATAAATCACCCTGCAACATATCATTAAAATGCACCGTTTTCCGGCGTGTCAGAAGTGCTGTTCAATTTTGTCTGGATTCATTAAAGCTCTCAGAGCATGAGTGTGTTGCCAACCGGAATGTGGGTGGCTGTAATGGCAGCCTGTAGGTTTGTATGGAAAACAAGCATGGTACTGTGAAAAAAATCCTTCTCTCACCCTACAGATACCTGTGCCGAGAGCTTGGAAGGCATTTCTATAGGCTCATTACGAGTGACTGTTAAAGTCCCCATTCACTGAGAAGCAAAGGTAAGTTTGAAAAAAAATGTATTGAGGAAACCGGAAAGGGGGTGGGGAGTGGGGTGGAATCACCTAAGATTGAAGCAGCCTAACCAAGTGACAGACACGTAGACAACTCCGATGCTGCCAGAACAACACTCTGCACAGCCCACCAGCAAGCAATTTGTCATAGCGACAAGAATATCCTCAGCAATTTGGCATCAGGGTCCTTGGACAGCCAACTGCGACTATACAGCACGAGTCGTGCTATTCCGCAACGTGAAGATAGAAACCAAGGTTCTCGTTATTATGTCCAAATGTGTTATTTTATGAAAAACATATCTTTTGTCATGATCAACATAGAGATAAAACCGTAGCAATTGATAATAGCTGGGGGCAAATAAAAAGAAATTGAGAAAAATACATCCTGGTATGTTTTTTGAGATGCCCCTAGTGTTGAGACTTCAGGATGTTTGCTTGATGTGTTCGGTCTTTATGGCAGGCTCCCACAGAGCTTCCAAGAAGTAATGAATCCATAGGTACAAGAATGAATTGGGAATGTTTGGCGAGGTAAATAACTTGCTTTTAGAAGTCTGTAGTCTTTTCTTGTTTTAGACTTTAGATCCTTGTATATGTGGTGGTGACTAACATGTTAGTTTAGTGCAAATCCTTTCTGATTGGTATGGTTTGAAATTAGGCAAAGAATTCAAGGTAAGTTGAGTTATAAAAGTGCAAAGGAAAGACTCTGTGCTCTTTATGTTCCTATCCTGGTAATCTATTGTAAAAGTGCAGTAAAGGAGAGAAGCCAGGAGCATAGGATAAAGGTACCAGATAAATAAGCACGGAGCATTCCCTTGCCAATTACTTGGCATCTTGCTTAGTAATTAATGCCACCGTAATGAAATAAAGTGGTAGGCACAAAGATTGGGCCTTTTGTGAACTCTATACAGAACCAAACACTCATAAAAATCTTGCTCAAAGCTAGCTTAGCTTGATTTTCTTCACAATCAAAACTCGCTAGAGAAAAAATTAGTATAAACCCAAAATGTGTGTGTATGTTTGTATGTGTATGTGTGTGTGTGTGTGTGTGTGTGTGTGTGTGTGTGTGTGTATGTGTGTGTGTTTTGAATGTATTATTTAAGGGTGACATCAGACAATTGTAGTATTGCTGCCTCCATCATATGGACAAGAACGTCCTTCATTCCCCAGACATTATGGAATCATGAACCCACTCTGCCAGAAGCAAATAACGTTATTTATTATTTGTTCTATGAAACACTTTCGGTAACCAATGCGTAAGTGGTTATAAGTGCCTTACAATGGATTTCCAAGATCTTATTCCTTCTTGTGCCCTATGAAACTTTTAGGAAATGATAAAAGCAGTCAAGGCTTAAATAACAATGAGGCTAATAGTACTAATGGATATTTTAAAATAAAAATATATAATTTAGTCATTTTTATATTTAAGATTTGTGCAAGACTAGAAAATATTCAACTAACATTATAATAATTTATAAACAATGAATTTATTAGATCTAACGCATTTATTACAATTCACTAAAACCACAACAGTAAGTTTTCCAATCTAGGTACAATAACTGAATAGTAGTCATGGTTTGGCGTTAGGGAATTAGAGAATGAGACATTTAATTACACTACTATGGAAATGATGTTGAGAACAGTGTGTGTTGACAGCATGTCTATAGAGATGATTAAAGAAAGGCTGAAGATTTATAATCTTGGAGGATATAGTCAAAGAAAGGGGAGGACTGAGAAGTGTGTGAGGAGCGTGCGTTTCAGGCTTAGCAACATAAAATATAGAGGAGACCGTAAAGAAACTAACTCTATTTTTTTCTCAGCTTTGCTTGAGAGTGGGGGGTGTTTTCCTTGTAAGTCCCATTAACATCAATGGGACTCATGCAGCTAAAACCTTGTGTAACTCTTAGACAATTTACTTCCTAGTGTCAAGAAAAGAGTACTACCTACTAAGAGCAATTTACTCATCTTGGTCTGTGCCTCCCATACAAAGATGGATTTGATAGCACCTAGCAGGAAAGAAACCAGCAACTGCATTTAAGATTTTGTTAGTGTAAAAGAAGTCATCGTTGCAAAATGTTGCCTCACCTTGTTTAGCAACAACAATAAACAGAGAAAAGCAATTCAACAAAAGAATATGGAGAGAAGTACGGGCTTGATTACAGGAAAAATGGTGATTGCTACTATCAGGGATTTTTTTTTTTCATTTTAAAATTTCAAGCTCTGAACACAATCACAGGATAATGGGAGTACAGGGAAATTTTTAAGACATATTGGAGCCACAGATTGAAGCTCCTGATTGCTTGCTTTCTTACACCCTTCATGTCATGCTATGTAAATACAGCAATGGTAGCCTTACAAAGTCTTTAATAGCACAACTTTCAAGGGGAGTGCTACTGTACATTTCTAGCTATAGTTAGAAAGATAAGTACATTGGCAGATTTCGGCTCCTATATCAGGAGTAACTGTATCAATTCACTAGAGTCTGTATATGTTTGAGTTATAGAGTGGGCATGTGAAGAATGGTATGCTCACTAAAAAGTCTTAGATCACGAAATGCACACAGGTCTTCATTTTTATTACAAGCTTTTGAATTATCAATGCTATAGAGCTTTGCTGATATAATTTTTAAAAATTTTAAGCCCTGTAATAATCATAGGTAGGCTGCAGATGGGGCACCTGTATTTTCTGTCTACATTCCATGATTTGGTTGTGATTTTGTCTGTTGGAGGGTGTAGAAGTGAGATCCCATATGACTGCTTTTTAGTGCATGGCTAGAGCAGATAACTCACAAACAACTGCCTATTCTCTTAGATGGATCAACAATGTCTTACAGTTTTAATAGGTATGCTTCATGCTTTGAACCTATTTTGTAATTTAGGTTTGTAAACTGCTGTGACAGCCATAGAAGTATTGCTCTCTGACTGCACCAATTACCAAATCATGAGCATTAAAACACACACACACACACACACACACACAGAGAGAGAGAAAGAGAGAGAGAGAGATACAATGCCTTACGTTAATCAATGTCTAGCTTTTGGAGATTTGAGGAGTTACGTCACCAAACATACTGTTGATTTCTATATAGATACTCAACAATATGAAAAATTAAAAACGTTGCTGGAGGCATACTGATATTTCAGTAATGTAAATATAATGTATAATGGTGAATATGCTGATTTAATACATCAGGACACATAGAGGAAGAGTTCTTCCTAGACCATTCATGATTATAAATATTTTTCGGAGGGTTTTGAGGATATATTTTGAGGATTTGAGTAGATCTTCAGCAATCTGATGTTCCTGGAGGACAGGATTGGGAATTAACAAAATAATGCACATGTGCCACTATAGAAATATAGCACTAACTTAAATCATAGACAAAGATAAATTTGAAACATTGCAATTTTGCAAGTTTTAGTTTAAAAACTCTTTCATATACACCATACCACTCATTGTTTGTGAATAGGTTACAGATCCTTAAAAAAAAAAGATATTGAAAGATGTCTAGTCACAAATTGAGCATGGTTTAAATTTAGCACACAAAGCTCTTTAGCTAGCTATTTTTTTCTTACAACTGAGCATGGATATAACAGTCTTTATACCAATAACACAAGTTAGTAACAACATTTATAGCAAAAAGAATGGGAGATGAGAGCTGAACAGGAAGAGCCAGTCGGATACTGCACAAGCTGCTATTTGCCATCCTACAGCAATGTGATTCCCTCCTACATCTTAGCCCCATCCTTTCATTCTGAGTAAGACCCTAAAGCTCATTCACACATTTCATAAAATAAAAGTACGCGATCAGATATTGTGGATCTCTTATATATTTTCCATGAAAATAATATTTTAAGTAACTGAATTCAAAGTTAAATTTCTTAGTTTCAGATGTTTTTCTGGACTGAAGTTTAAGGCATATTTCAATATTTATTCATTTTTCCCAAAAACTCCTTTTATATGTTTAAAAAAGTAATACCTGGACTTGACATTATGCAGTCATTTGTGAGTATTTATACTTGGGGAGAGGGCTCACACAAACAATATGCAGAGGCTTTCTGTAAATCAATATTACATACTTAAGTTCATGATAAGAGCTTTTATATACACACACTCACAATGCACTAATACAAAGAGTAAGAGACACATAGACAGAGAGAGACAGAGACTCAAAAAGGAGAGAATTCCTTCTTAGCACAGTGAAAAACATTTTGATATTTCTCTCTCTCTCTCTCTCTCTCTCTCTCTCTCTCTCTCTCTATATATATATATATATATATATATATATATATATATATATGCTCTGAAATGCTTTACATGTCTTAGAAATGTTATTATTTAATTGATTACTCAGATGTTTTGAAAAGGAGATGTGGAATAAAAGAGTATATAGTTAATGACTATGGTTGAGAATTTTATATACATATATATTTTCACTTCTATCCATATTTTTCTAAATTTCTGTAGTTTTGATACTTGACTAGATTTCTAAAACTCACTTGTGTTTGAGCTAATAAATTACTGTGGGAATTAATTTTTGAGTTAGGGCATGGTGTTTAGGATATTTATGGAATCTCTAGATTCAAAGCTTTTGATATAACAAACTGATGCTTCACCTCAGATACTTGAAGCCTTAACTTCTGCCTCTGTCTTCAGGAAGGAGCCATTGTACAACCACATATTTGCAACTTCAAGTTTGGAGCCAAAGTAGCCCAATATCATATGTACTTGCCTAAAACCAAAGCCTGGATGGTGACTCCTCCCATGAACCCTTAAGTGGCCTGTTCTTGTCAATCATCAGGTGACTAAGCATGGATAATGAAAAGAAAGGGGTTTCATCAGAAGGACTATGGTCTGAAAAATTTTCAAAGATACTCCTATAGAGAATACCCCCACCAAAAAAATAAACCCAAACAGCTAGGCATACCTAGTTTTGTACACCTTTAATTTTATGACTAGGGAGACTGAGGCAGGGTGATCTCCACAGTTTCCATGCTAATCTGGTCTACAGTGAATTCTAGGACAACCAGACTACAAGGAGAAACCCTGTCTCAAAAAGAAAACCAACCAACCAATGAAAAATAGAATGGTGAATCTTAAAAGTTATAGTGTATGTTGAAAACTATTTTTTCTTTTTTTTCCCTTAGGTATTTATTTCATTTTCATTTCCAATGCTATCCCAAAAGTCCCCCACCCGCTCCCCCACCCACTCTCCCACCCACCCACTTCCACTTCTTGGGCCTGGCGTTCCCCTGTACTGAGTAATTTTTAAGGATTGAAAATATGTAAAATAAAATGAAATACATCATGATGGTCTTTATTATTGCAGTGAAAGATGTAATTAACTGGTGGCATTTTCATGATTTATCAAGAGGCCATGGTAGGAAAAAAGAAGAAAATGTTTCTCTGGTTTTCCAGTAACAGAATTTTGAGCATGCCATATATGATCTTTTGTTTGGAAATTATAGAAATTTTAGGTCCATTTGATTGTAATCAAGGTTCTTCAGGATGTGGCTATGGCACTATTCTGTGTTGTAACTATAGTTGTCAAAGGTCTCCATTTGGGTAAAACAAAACAAAACAAATTCTAGCACTATTAAAACTGACATAAGAAGGAAGGCAGAATTATTTTTGACACTTGCTGTTTCCATCATTCTTGGAGCTCCTACTCTCCAAAACTGTGCACTTGTTTTTTCAATTACCATTTCATTTATTTATTAAATTGTTCAATCAAAAATACCAGATATTGACCAAAGGGCACAGCTATGCTTGTTATAAATCAGTAACTGAGAGAACACTGACGGAAGGCTGCAGACCTTTAAAGTGTGGATTATTTGCCTGGTGAATGATGCAATAGATTCATATTCACAGCACAATGGTCAAGGATGCTGGTAACTGTATGCCAACTTGTTTAGAGGAAATGGAGGGCTTTATAATAAAGATACTAGAAAACTCCATTGGGAAATCAATGTCTGACCTAGATTAATAATAAAGATGGGAACAATTTAAATTCCTGCCCCAGACTGAAGAGTGTCATAATGGGTTTCAGGATTAATGTTTGGTTTTGAGGAAAGCTCTTTTAAGACATTTTCTTTGACTACAAAAATATTTACTATAGTGAAGTTATACTATTGTAAATTTGTTTTTACACTGGTATGCCTTTTTTGTCCTTTTACATTACATAATGAGGGAAGGAGATATTATAAAATAGTAAATAAAAATCAACAACTATAATCAAGGTTAATTTGTACCAATTTGGTAGATAAGTTTAAGAAAATATTAAGTATGTTGTGAATAAGCACATTCATGTAATTATGAGAAAAGTTTGATGAAGGAACAGGTAGCAGAAGAATTCCTAGTATAATAATATTCGCAGGTAGAAAAACATACTTAAATTATCTTAAAATTCCAAAATGTTTCTAGAACTTTCCCGAAACAGCTAAGTACATGGGCACTTTCATTTTTCTAGGCATCCAATGTCCTAGAAGTATTATGAAAAATAAGGTAACCAAAGGGTTCAAAACATTGAAAATATTTGAAGCACACTATAGTTTAATGGTCCAGGTCAACATTTCTTAAAGTGTAATGTCCAAAGAAGTTTTGAAGTTTTGCAGTATGGCTAGGCAGGAGGCCTGAGTTTTCACTCCTTATGAGTTTAAAGGTGATGTTGATATAACTGAAGATCACGTTTGAGAACTGCTTCTGATATAACCATCCTTCTAAATTTCATATGTATATGAGTTGCCTGAATCTTGTTAAACATAGAGTGGGCTTAGGGTTGAAGGGGGAATTTGTATTTTGAAAACTTTCAGAAGTGATGCTGATGGGGCTGGTCTACAAATCATATAATTAGGTATGAGGATTCAGGCGGTTTTCTATACTATAAGCCTAAGTCATCTGACATGAGTTGGTAGTTCAGAAAGAAAATGAGTGTATTATTTCCCAATCAAAGAGGATTGTATCTTTATCAATAAGAGCTAAAGAATTAGAATTTTGCTTGTGCATAAACACTGCAACTCAATAGACCAAAGTCTTTTCTTAGCACTTACTCTCCATGAAATAATTGCCTTAGATACTGTAGGAAAATTAAGTAAATGGTGTGTGTGCGTGTTTAATGTCTTACACTAATAGTCAGATTGACAAATTTCTGACCCCATTGTATTTCCCTGAATTTGACAAATTGCTTATAAATACAAAAGGAAAAAAGAAGAGCTCTTGTTTGATATCTCAGCAGCAAAGGAATAAAATGCATCAGTCAAGGAGTTCAGGGTAATTACTTAGTTAAGCAACTTTTGATTCTATAAAGCAAAAGGTTATTCTAAATCCAGTGAAACAAACTAGAAAATATCCATAATTTTATCAGAGAACATTCCCTGTGAATTATGTATTTGAGATTTTGCAAGCTTTCCTTCTGTGTACTGTTACCTTTCAACCCACAGTTCCACAGTGAGTTACAAATCTCAATTTCTTTCCTATGGTTTAACCCCTTTTAAAAGCATATAATTGAATACATAGTTATGGTAATGTATTAATAGATTTGAAGTAGAAGTATTTAAGAGAATATTAAAATAAAAATAAAAACAGGGATCAAGATTATATCCATTGGCAAACTCTGAATGTTTTTTAAGCACCCAGAGATGTGCATATTTCTGTTCTGCGGCCTCCTATTGAACACATTTTTAAATGATATGATCCTATTCAATTCAGTGAGTCCGTGACTTAAAATGACTTTTTCACAGTTGACACTAAGTTTCAACTTTGAGTCAAGAACCCAAAGATCCTATGACCTTGGAGACAGAGACTGCAGCAGAAGCTGTGAAGTGCTGTTGACTTGCTTGCTTTTTCTATGGATTGCTTAGCCTGCTTGCTTACAGCACCCAGTACCACTATATCAGGGTAGGCACAACTTACAGTTGGTTGTGCCTTTCTTCATCAATCACTGTTTTAAAAAATGCACTGCAGAACTGCTTAGAAGTAAATCTTATGGAGGTATTTTCTCACTAAAGGTTTCCCCTTGTTATACAACTCTATCTTGTATCAAGTTGCCATAAACTAGCCAGGGCAATTGACCACTTGTCCAATTGGCACAGTAATACACAATAATACAAGACAATTAAAGCCTAACCTTTCTTGTATATTCATCCTAATTTCTCAAGTTAATATAAAAATATAAACTAGTTGGCCATCACTGGAAAGAGAGGCCCATTGGACACGCAAACTTTATATGCCCCAGTACAGGGGAACGCCAGGGCCAAAAAGGGGGAGTGGGTGGGTAGGGGAGTGGGGGTGGGTGGGTAGGGGGGACTTTTGGTATAGCATTGGAAATGTAAATGAGCTAAATACCTAATAAAAAATGGAAAAAAAGAAGACACATACACACAGAAAAAATATAAACATAGCATAACTTAAAAATTCCCAATATTTAAATTTTCAATGCTTTCAAATTCAAGTATCTTTAAAACTTGAAACTTTAAGACACCCAATCTCTCTAAAAATCCAGAATATTTTCTAAATGATGAAAATTTATTTTAAAATATCAATAAATGTCTCTAAACTCCAAAGTTTGTAAAATTCAAAATCATCCTAACTGTGGGCTCTTGTTACATAAAAAGCAAGTCAAATAATTTTATTTATTACTTTATTACTTTATTACATATTACTTGTGTGAAGAACCTGCAAGTGACCACAATCAAATCAAAGCCAAACCAAAATCCAACAGTGTAAAGATTATTATTAGACAGACCTCTGGCATTGATGCACACTCTTTTGTGTTCCTTTAACATGCTTGGGAAGTCCTCTACAGTATATGCAGCTTATCTCTTATGCTCAGGAAAGCTCCATTCTGCACATGCTGCTGTCCTTGGTGGTTTTCCCATGATATTGTCATGTCCAAAATTCTTAAGTCTCCACTGCAAGTGAACTATGAATATTCATCGAGAGCCTCCTTTGTGTTCTCCTTGGGCACTCTAACTCTGCCACATAGTGCCAAATTTCAACATCTCATCATGACACCTTTAGTTCTTCACCAATGTGCTACCCTGGTCTCTCACAGTGCCAAGCACAAAGTTCTAAAGTGCTTTCATAATCCTCTGATCTCCATAGTCAGATGTACCAGTTTCTGTCACTGTAAGGCTTAGTATGGCTGTGACTTTAAAGCACAATGACCAAAAGCAACTTAGAAAGAATGAATTTATTTCCACTTACACAGTAGAGTCCATAATTGATACAAGACTGGACAGGTGATCAAGCAGGGAAGGAATTTGGAGGCAGGAGCTGATTCAGTAGCCATGGAAGAGTGCTGCTCAATTTCCTGCTCCTCCATGGCTTTCTCAGCCTGCTTTTTTTCCAGCACCCAGGACCACCAATCCAAAGTGCCAGCCACACTGGACTGGGCCTTTGTACAGCCATCACTAATTAAGGAAATGGATGACAGGCTTGACTACAAGTAAATCTTGTGAAAACGTCTTCTTAATTGAGGATCATTCTTTCCAAATGGCAAAAATTAGCTGTGACAATGATAATGTCCAATACCAGGTCCAATTATAGAACGCAAACGTGACAGAACAACTACCCACTATTTAGCTCAATGTTATCACATTTTAAATGTGGCCAGAGTTTAGAATAGACATATTTTAGGGTCTATGCTCCTCATGTGTGTGGTGTTGTACAACATCATTTCTGCATTTCAATGATTATCATTGAATAGTTATCCAGAATCAAGTGCTTTACTCCCTTTTCTGTCTCTTTTCAATGGCAAAGGCACTTGCTCCTTATCTCTTCACCCATCTATGTTATTTGAAGTGAAAACTGTTATCATAGGCCTTTTGACTTCTTTCAAACATAATCACTTGATATGGTTCTGAAAGAAGTTATACACAATAAGATATCATGATACATGTAGGTAAGAGTATTTTTATAGGCTTTTTGAAAATTAGATTAATTTTTAAAGTCTTATCAGATAAATTTTATGAAGGATACACAAAGAATTTTTGAAAATGTTGTATATTTTGCCCACTTTCAAACTGAAGGAAAATTAAGCAACTCTGATATAGACAACGGAGATGGCATTAACTGAAGTGCCATCCCTGCACACTCCACTTTTTATATAGACATGGAAAACAGATGGATCAATAGACTGTTTTTCTAAATACATCATTTTGTTTTTGTTGTGCAATAAATAATGTTTTTCTATTGGTTTGTAACATAGAAGCAAGTGGGCATCTGGTTTCTGTGAAAAATATGATTCATTTATTTGCATTTTTAAATTCCATTCATTCTGTTTTTAAATTGTTCACTTGGCCTTTCTGCTCTTTCTAAAAACAACTCTTCTCAGCTCTCTTCTTCATGTACTCTTGGGTTTTACGGTTCTTATATAATGAAACATTATTCCTTAAAATCTTTATAATTAAAATCAATGCTGAAGGTCCACAGCATGATAGAAACTATATCTAGATGCATAAGAAGTTAAAACCAACAAAAATTTGGGTACCAAAAGACAATTTACTCCTACTATATTACATTCAGCTTGGATAACTTCAGTATACCAGCCAAGGACCTCTGAATGTGTGCTTTATTTCAAGAGCAAACTTCTAATGAGTAGTTCATTTCTGCTTCTGGTTGATAATGACAGTTTTCAACCAAAAGTGTTTTGGTGTGGCTGTCCTCTGAGAGGCTCTGCCAGCACCTGCCTAAGACAGATGTGGATGCTCCCAGCCCATCACTGGGCTGGGCCCAGGGAATCCAGTGGAAGAGTTAAAAGAAGGGCTGAAGGAGCTGAAGGGGATTGCAACCCCATAGGAACAACAACAGTATCAATTAACCAGACTCCTCAGAGACTAAATAAGCAACCAGAGAGTATACATGGCCTGATCCATGGCTCTAGCTACATATGTAGCAGAAGACTGCCAAATCTAGCATCAATAGGAGGGGAGAGCCAGGCGGTGGTGGCTCATGCCTTTAATCCCAGCACTTGGGAGGCAGAGGAAGGCGGATTTCTGAGTTCAAGGCCAGCCTGGTCTACAAAGTGAATTCCAAGACAGCTAGGGCTACACAGAGAAACCCTGTCTCGAAAAACAAACAAACAAACAAACAAAAGGAGGGGAGAAACTTGGTCCAGTGGAGGCTTGATATCCCCAGAGGAGGATGCTGAAGTGAGAATGGGTGGGGGTTGGGGGCACCCTCTTCTCTTAGAGGCAAAGGGAGGTGGATAGGGTGGGGAGTTTGTGAAGGGGAGACCAGTAAGGGGATAACATTTGAAACATAAACAAATAAAATGATTAACAAATTAAAAAATGTTTGTTTATTCATGGTCACTTCTTCCAGTGGTGAAATGTCTTAAACTCAATTTTGGGGTGAAGAGCTATAATACTGTTTGGTTGCCAGCGTCTATGTATTGTTTGCACTAACCGATTTTGTGAGTAAAAATATGGTTAAGAACATAAAATCTGAAAAGTTTAGTTATCTATGTCCAGGCATCGACAGTCTTGCTTAACAAGTGTAGAATTTCTGATAATTTCTAGGCCAATGAAATATCACAGGCAAGAATATCTCTGAAGTTCTACTAAAATTTTCTTTACACAAAACATCTGACTTTTCACCTTAAAGTAATAGGCCCATATGTAATCTTAACATATTCAAATAGTTCATAGTGAAAGTTAATCTGTTTGAATATTTTTCTATATCCTATTTATTATATCATAAAGAGTTTGATGTGTGTGTGTGTATATGTGAGTGAGTGTGTATATGTGTGTGTAAATAAAAGTTTTCCTCCAATTGATGGAGAAAAACTAATGAATATATGAATAACCATTATCTTGTAATGGAGAAAGAATGAGAGAAATTACTTCACCATGGTCTTCATTTGGGTACTTCAGAATCAATCTTGAAAGTGTATAACAAGAAAATGCTTTTCAAGGACACGATGACATGAATGAGAGTTATTGGGATGACAGGTAGTATTCACTGTAGGAAAATGTATTCAAACCAGGTGGTCAAATTGGTAAACTCTGAGTTCAAATGAATTTATAATTGCTTGACCACAATCTATATATTTTCCTAATAGTGTACAATTAAGAAAGTTCTTAGAACATTTTTACTTCTTTATTTCTTTTTTAATTTAATTTAATTTTAATTCATTTTTTACACTCCATATTCCATTCCCCACCCCTCTCCATCCACCCTCCAACTTGGGGGGGGGGGGTGTCCAGATTAATTGAGACTGCTGATCCTCCTACAGGATCACCCTTCTCCTCAGCTTCTTTCAGCCTGCCCTAATTCAACAACAGAGGTCAGCTGCTTCTGTCCATTGGTTGAGTGCAAATATCTTCCTCTAACTCTTCCAGCTGCTTGTTGGGTCTTTCAGAGGGCAGTCATGATAGATCCCTTTTTTTGTGAGCTCTCTATAGCCTCAGTAATAGTGCGAGGCCTTGGAACCTCCCCTTGAGCTGGATTCCACTTTGGGCCCATCACTGGATCTTCTTTTCCTCAGGTTCCTCTCCATTTCTACCCCTGTAATTCTGTTGGACAGGAACAATTATGGGTCAGAGATGTGACTGTGGATGGCAACCCCATCCCTCATCTGATGTCCTGTCTTCTGCTGAAGGTGGGTTCTATAAGTTCCCTCTCCCTACTTTCGGGAATTTCATCTAAGGTCCCTCCCTCCCTTTGAGTCCTGGGAGTCTATACCTCCCATGTCTCTGATGCATTCTGGGGGTTTCCCCCAACCTCATATCTCCCAATGTTGTCTGTTTACATCCTTTATGCTGGCCCTCACCCAATACCAGATCAGGTTCCCCTCTATCCCCAACTCCCCTGCACCCAGTCCACTTTCCCTCACCAGTCCTTCCCTCCCTCCCCACTTTTTTAAATTAGATATTTTCTTCACTTACATTGCAAATGCTATCCTGAAAGTCACCTATACCCTCCCCTGACCTGCTCCCCAGCCCACCCACTTGCACTTCCTGGCCCTGGCGTTCCCCTGTACTGGGGCAGATACTTCTTTCCTTCTTAGAATGGGGAACAAAAAACCTATGGAGGGAGTTAAGGAGAAAAAGTTCAGAGCTGAGACAGAAGAAAGGACCATCCAGAGACTACCCCACCCGGGGATCCATCCCATATACAACCACCAAATCCTCCCCACTTTTGATTGCTTTCTTCTCTCTCCCAAGTGGGACTGAGACATCCTCCCTTGGGCACTTAACCTTACTGAGCTTTTTGAGTTCTGTGAACTGTATCTTGCGTTTTCTTCCTTCCTTCCTTCCTTCCTTCCTTCCTTCCTTCCTTCCTTCCTTCCTTCCTTCCTTCCTTCCTTCTTCCTTCCTTCCTTCTTTCATTTCTCTCTCTCTCTCCCTCTCTCTCTCTCTCTCTCTCTCTCTCTCTGGCTAATATCCACTTACTAGTGAGTATATACCATGCATATCCTTTTGGTTCTGAGTTACTTCACTCAGGATGATATTTTCTAGTTCCATCCATTTGCCTGAAAAACTCAGGATGTCCTCATTCTTAATAGCTGAGTAGTATTACATTGTGTAAATGAGCCACATTTCCTGTATCCATTCTTTTGTCATGGGACATCTAGGTTGTTTCCAGCTTCTGGCTATCACAAATAAGGCCTCTATGAACATAGTGGAGCACGTGTCCCTGTGACTTGGTGGAGCATTTTTGGGGTATATTCCCAAGAGTGATATAGCTGGGTCTTCAGGTAGATCTATTTCCAATTTTCTGAAGAACCGTCAGCTGGATACTTCCAGAGTGGTTGTACCAGTTTGCAATCCCACCAGCAATGGAGGAGTGTTCCTCTTTCTACACATCTTCTCCAACATGTGTTGTCACATGTGAAATTGGAAGTGAATTGCGATACATTTTTCACCTTGTATTTCCAAAAAGGTTTCATATTGAACTAAATCACATTTCCCTTCATGCCTCACTGCTTAAATTTGGGGGGAATAAATGATTGTTAGCTGCATGAGACATGGAGTTATGAGAAAACGAGAGTCTTCTTGAGGCCAAGGAATTATAAACCCTCCATCAGAAAGCTGAAGAATATCATAAAATCAGATGAGTTCCATTGTTGGAAATAGTGACATACGAGGGAATCTGACGTTTAGAGTCACAGGTAGCATGATAAAATGGATGATCATGGTTTTCTTGAGGTAAGGAAGTCAGGTTCTACTCATCACAGTAGAAATTCCATGCCTCTTCTGTTTTGGGGAGCATGTGATTTGTTTGATGATGTCCACTGCACACACTTTGCTATTAGCTTTAGATAATGCACTGCACTTTAATGAAATGCTGTTCTTCAATTCCTTGAAGATCACACATAGCCCACCTCTTGCCAGTGTTATGTTCTTAGAAGTCTGCATTACAGAAAATGATAAGTGCTCTGTCTTTGAAGGAAAGTTAGCTGTACCCTGGCCAAAGAGAGTCAGATGGAAATGGGTCAAGTACTGATTAACTCATTGATCAGGGGCTCCATTTAATGTAATCAAGTGGAAAATTCTTTGTTAAGCAGTTCTAGAGAATTGCGAACATCCCTACACAACATTTTATATCTGAAAAAAATATTCTTAAAATTCACTACTGTGGAAATGTTAAGAAATGGTCTCTCAGAATTGCTTGGGGATTCAATGTTTGAAGGGGTAGGGGTCGTTAAGCCTGTTATTATATATTAAAGCTACTTATTATAGACTAGGGAACAATCACTAATCCTTCAGTAAAAATCCAAAATCGATTTTAACAATGGTTTTATTTTATTCTTTCTAGCGTATAAAGTAAATCATGTCTCCCATTATACACTCCAGCAGCTTTGCAATAAGAATTTTTTTCTCAATATCATATTTTTGATGCCTTAAGAAAAAAATGTACAAGCAAGGGAAAATGTACAGTCATATATATAGTCAATCTAAATGGCACTTTGTTGTAAACTATGGTGTCTTTTAGCGGAAGCTCTTACTGTGGTAGTATTTATAACCTGCTACCCCTAACTTTTCTTTACCACAGATAAAGTCAAGGACTAATTTTCCATCAAGTCAATATAGAGTCCTCAATATTAAAGAAACTACATTATCAGTATTGCATATCTTTGAAGAAGACAAAAGATGAAAGCATAGTGTTTCTCTGAACAAATTTTAATTTTCCATGGGATATATTTGTGTTAAGTAACAGTTTCATTTAACAAAACATGCAGCCAAAGATACATAAGTTAAAGATATAGATATCCCGAATATTTTGATATAGTGATAATATGTGGATGATGCAAGGAAAATTCAAGAGTTGAGCATTCTTTGCATGTAATAAATTCCCACTTATTCTGTCTTATTAATATTCATTCCTGGGACTTTTCTCATATGAATTCAACAACAAAAAAATAGGCCTGCATTTGAAATATTTGGCTACTATTAACCTTCTATTCTGTTTTTGATTGATAATTGTATATTCTGTTAAATACGTACCAAAGAATGGAGCACTTTATAAAAAAGGAGTTGTATGTACTCTTGTCATTGATTTGTCCAATGCTCTAAGTGTTCTTAAGGTTTCAGTTTTGTGTGAGAAATGCTGCCTATTCTTGTCATGTTTTTTGGATATCACTTTTTGGTGGTTGGGATGTGGTGATGTTGTATTTTAACTTTACTGTGGATTTTTGCTACATGTCATAGTTATAGATTATTATAAAGTATAGTGGATGCTCACAGCCAACCATTGGACTGAGCACAGGGTCCCCAATGGAGGAGCAAGAGAAAGAACCCAAGGAGCTGAAGTGGTTTGCAGCCCCATAGGAAGAACAATATGAACCAACCAGTACCACCAGAACTCCCAGGGACTAAACAACCATCTAAAGAGTACACATGGAGGGACCCATGGCTCCAGCTGCATAGTAGCAGAGGATGGTCTTGTTGGACATGAATGGGAGGAGAGGTCCTGTGAAGGCTCTATGCTCCAGTGTAGGGGAATGACAGGACAGGGAAGTGGGAGTGGGTGGGTTGATAAGCAGGGGGAAAGGGGATGGGATTGGTGGAGGGTTAGAAGTGAAACTAGGAAAGAGGACAACATTTAAAATGTAAATAAAGAAAGTATCTAATAAAAATGAAAAAAAATAATGTATAGTAATCTCAAAAGTAAGACCTCCTGAATTAGTAGCCTGTACTTGGTGGTAAATACAATTGTTTGCACTGGAATCTTAAAGGGGACAGTTTCACAGGATCAAGCTTTAATTCAGTGTTCTTCAGCCACTATAGTTTTTGATCCATAGACAATAGAAGAGCTATGTGCTTTTCCAGGGGAACGTCTGCCCTTGTTTCTACCCATAGTCCTTTTTCAAATATTCCTCTTCTGTACTCATGTCATCAATGTGAGTACAGATGCATCCTGGGTTCAACACGAGAGAGAAAATGTAACAT
Organism: Mus musculus; assembly: GCF_000001635.26. Taxonomy (NCBI): domain Eukaryota; kingdom Metazoa; phylum Chordata; class Mammalia; order Rodentia; family Muridae; genus Mus; species Mus musculus. The sequence continues at coordinate 50,095,877 of NC_000078.6, read as the reverse complement.
TTGGGTTTCTGGTTCTTGCTTATGTCTCATAGTGCAGTGATTTAAAGTTCCACTGATTTTTCTTAAGAGAGATGTTCTGTTTTTCATTATTAGACACTAGAGATGATCTTATGCAGCAGGTGATTAGATATGGTATATTTTTATTTTAATTTTTATTAAGGTTGTATAGAACAAGGCATATTTTAAGTGTGTATCTTTTGGAGATTGCTTTGCTCCCAGTTTCTGACCATTTTCTAAATAGGGTGTTTGAATAACTATAAGCCCCAATTTTAATGCAGTATTTATTCCTTTGTGGTTAGTGGTTTTCATGTTTTTCTTCACATTTTTTACCCCAAAGCATGAGACTGTATTTCTGTATTTGAAAGTTTTTACCACTAGTTTTTGTTTTATGAAACATTGAATGTGTGTGTGTGTGTGTGTGTGTGTATAAAAGGCCTAATTACAATTTATCTTCATGTATAACTAATTGTGTAAGCACCCTATATCACAGGACAGCTCACTCAATGGGCAGAGAAGTGACATTTCACTATGGGCAATGACTGTAATGTAGATTCATCTACTTCTCTCCTAGAGTTCTAAAGAGCTATCAAAATTTCTCATGCTTTCTCTATGGCCATGATCTCTGGTCATGTGCATCTTTCTAATCTTCTTCTGGATAATCTTGTTATTCTCATCCCTTTGCATTTACATTTGGATCCTGAAAATAATTCTCCTCATTTTCTTAAGTTAAAATATCTACAGGTGTCTTTATTGAATCCATATATCATTTGAGGGAAAAAAGGTATCTTTTAAACATTGTATTTTGTTTATAAACATTCAAAGTGCTTTCATTTACACTTTTTTTTTTTCTTTCGGTAATGTTTCTCAGCTTTACAAACAGAGGCCTTCTATGTATTTTGTGAGTTTTTCCTTTTTATTTATTTTTCTGGTGGTGGAGACACTTTATAAAAATACATGGATATTTTTGTATTCTTTTGCTAATCACCTTTTTAGTGGTTCTGCTAGTTTTTTGTTGCTGCAAAAAAAAAAAAAAATCAAGAAAATATCCCAGGGGAAGGTGATTTATTTTAGCTCAGATATTAAGAACTTTCAATCTGTAGTTATTTGGCTGTATTGTTTCTGGGTCTGTGGTTGCGCAGAATGCCATAGTAGGGAACAATTGATAGAAACAAGGCTATCACCTGACAGCAGCCAGGAAGTAAAATCCTAAGAAAAAGTCATCAACAAAATAGTCCACTAAAGAGCTTTCCCAACTCTGTAGGCTGCCGTTCTGTCTTACAGATGTTGTCCTTAGGCTTGCAAAAGCTTTTCAGTATCGTGAGGTCCATTTGTTAATATTTGATTTTAGTGTCCGAGTACTGGTGCTCTGCTCAAGAATCTGTCTCCTGTGCCAGTTGAGTGAGCAGAACGGGGTAAGGGGCACCAAGAGAGTACCCTCAGAGTCAACTAGCCTGCGCCAACGGGGGCTCACAGAGACTGAACCAAAGAAAAGGAGGGGGTGGACCTAGAACCCCTACAAATGTATTGGGGATATGTAGCTTCCTTCTCAGGTAGGCCTCCTAACAATTGGAGTGGGGGGTGTCTTTGACTCTGTTGTTTGCCATTGGATACCCATTCCTAGGCTGGACTGTCTGGTTGGGCCTCAGCCTAAGAGGAGGCGCTTGGTCCTGCTGGAGTTCAATGTCCAAGTGGGGGTTGGGGGTGGCTTCCCTTCTCTGGAGAGGGGGAAGTGGGGGAAGTGATTTGTACAGATGGGTCTGAGAGGAGGAAGTGTGGCACTCAGGATATAAAGTAAGTAAATTATTGAGAAATAGCACATAAAAGCAGAAATTTTCAACATGTAGGACAAATGACCCTCCATGGGAGTCACCTAAGACCACAAGAAAACCAAATATTTACCTTATTAATCATAACAATAGCAAAATACAGTTATAAAGTAGCAACAAAAATAATTTTATGGTTGGGGGTCACCATAACACAAAGAACTACACTAAATGGTCACAGCATTAGGAAAATTGAGAACCACTGTTGTAAATCTATGACCTCTGTTGCCTATTTTTTTCAAGCTTCAACTTCTAAAATTTTCAAAACCTTTCATTGTACCATTTCCCTGTGAATTCATTAGTAGATTAGTCATCTCATGATGTAGAAGCCCCCAGCATGTGTCATATAGCCATGTCTCCAAGGTTCCACCTCTGACCATGTTTTCATAGCAGACTAAAGCTTAAACAAGATTTGAGAGACATATATAGAAATAAAATAAAATAAAAGCATACATAGAAATAATTTGACATATGTAAAACTGGATCTTTTATTTGTCATTTATTTGTTTTTCTGGCTAAATTCATTCATGAGTTCAGAATGTTAAAATAAAAGTCATTTGGTGTAATGCATATAGAGTTTTAAAGGTTATAAATAATGTCATTTCCTTATAATCCTATGTGGTTTATCAATTTTCTTGTTGAACAAATATTTGTGGGCATATGTTTTATCCTTTGTTCTCATGGAGAAAACATTGCTTGTTTTGTCTTTAAATGATAATTTCTGGAGGTGTTATTCAGATGCCTATGAAATGATTAAGGAGCTTGCAATGTAGTTCTTGAAATACACCAGTTACTTTCCAATCATGTATATACTCACCATCAGTTAAAAAATGTTTCTAAACTAATAATAAAGAGGGTAAAGATGTTCATATTTTAATTTCTTAAATTTATCAAACTGTTCAAATTGAGTAAAAGATGTATTTTGGTAGGTTTTCCACGTGTAGTTAAAAGAATGGACTGTCGCCAGGGCCAAAAAGGGGGAGTGGGTGGGTAGGGGAGTGGGGGTGGGTGGCTATGGGGGACTTTTGGTATAGCATTGGAAATGTAAATGAGCTAAATACCTAATAAAAATGGAAAAAAAAAGAATGGACTGTGATCACCTTTGATGATAAGGTTCTGATAAGTTACAAAGAACCCATATCCTTGTTCTTATTTTATTTTAACTCTTGAAAGACATCTGAGTATAGGATCCTAGTTTATAAGTACTTTTTTCTTTTTAAAATTAAATTTTAAAGTATGAAACAATGAATTTCATCACAGTATTTTTCATACATGTATACTCTGTTCTAATTTGTTCCACTGATCAAATGCCCATTGTTCCAAACAAAGGGCTGAAAACCCTGCCAAGTCAGAATGTAAATTCAGTATAAATTAGAATTCTACACTTGACCATTTGTCCTTTGAAAAAAATTAAGATAAGATAAAACATTTTTTAAAAGTTAAAGTAATCATTCATACTGAGTGGCAGTCACTGTTGCCATTGTTGAAAGTCATGATGCACTACTCACCATCACAGGCCTTAGTATCCCTCTCCATGTCTGTACTTTTAGGTGGATTTAAGTTGAAGAATAATTTTCTATGTTGGTTACAGAGTTTGCTTTTTGTTTATACTGACATAGTGTCATAGAGCATGCCTGATTTTCCTTGTAATTTTCTCAGTATTTTAAATTCATGGTATCATGTCTCCACTTGTTACCCTTTTCATGTCAGTATTCAGTGTGTACACACCTCATGCCCTTTGTCACTCTCATCGCTGTTTCGTTGCTGTTTCATGTGTTAACATATTTCACTCATTACTCCCACCCCCAACCCCCATTTCATTCTTTTACAGGCTATTTCTACTTACTGTCCTTAGCCTTTTGAATTCTTCTTTATCTGTTTTCCAACTATAATTACGCATCTGTTGAAGTCATAGTTTATGACACTATATTTTAGGTCGATAATTTTTATTTAATTTTAATAGGTTTCAGTTGTATGGTATAAATTCTCAGATTTTATCTTCTTACATATTGCCCAAATTATCTCAACAACTATGTTTTGAAAGTAATTTAATACTTCTACCATTTAAGAGTTTGTCTATATCAGTGAGTCTCAACCTTTGTAATTCTGCAACCCTTTAATACAGTTCCTTATGTCATGGTGATCTCCAACCATAAAATTATTGTTCATTGTAAATTAATAAGTACAATTTTGCTACTTTTATGAATCATAATATAAATGTTTCTGTTTTATGATAGTCTTAAGTCACCCCTGAGAGAGTGTCATTTTACCCCAAATGAGTTGCGACACACAGGATGAGACCCACTGGTCTATATTGTCTCCTTGTATTTATAATCTTCATGTGTCAATAATTTTTAACACAAGTCCAACTCCCATGTTTGACTATAAGAATATACCTGCTGCTTCATTTTGAAAAGAATATGTGTCATTCCTTGTCAGGGAACAGAAGAAAGCACATGGTAGTGAAATGATGCGTTGAGCTGTCAAGAGGCCAGCATCCAGCCTTAAAGGCTTGCTCTTACTCATGCCCACTCCTCCAAACATTTTAAATGACAATCCTTACAAGGACCAAGAGCAAAAAAAATAGTCTATCCTGGTATCTGTCTCCTTCTGGCTTCAATTTTTAAGCTACTATTCAGTGCGCCTAGTAACTTTTTTGTAGATAAAGTAGTGTTAATCAAGAATATCCATTTACTTTGGATATTATCCATTTGGTGGCCCTTCAAATGTCCTTCTTTGGAAGCACAGCATTGATTTTTTTCCTCCTGAATTTCTTGAGCTGTTCTCAACATTGAAGCCTATGATGAAGCCATGTCCTAGTTGATATTCTTGCCTACACCAAGAACTGCTACTTGCTACAATGGAAAGGGGCCTTGAAAACTGGGTAGATTTCACAAGTTTGCTCCTCAAGCCATCCTTGCTTCAGTCACTCTGGAAAGACTTCAATTTGACCTGAGTGGTACACACTTTTTCCTAAGCACTCTACAGCATGGTTTTGATTTACTATGTCTACAGTATTTAGCAGTGGAAATAACTTGCTGTGGATATGTTATTTGAGAAATAATGAAATGGGCCATTGTTTATTGATATTTTACTTGTCAAAAATTCTTTTTTCTTTTAAAAAAAGATATATTGTTCAAACCTTTGTGCCCCGAGAAATTCCAGTGGACACAATGAATTTCATTCTTAACTATTCACATTGTAAGTACATATTTGAAGTAGCTGGATATGATCATTTAAAATTATATATATATTTGTTGTATTTGAGATATTGCACAGTTGTAATTTGAGATATTCATAAGTCTAGCTGGCGTATCTAACTTCACTACCTATTTTACCAAGACATTTTAAATTACTATTAGTACCAAAACTCTATCTTAATTACTTAATATGAACTGTAATTAGCCTGCCCCTGATATTTTACTATATATAATCTCAACAAGGTTTTATCTTATTCTTTTTTTTAATTTAATTTTCTAACATAAACTCACATTACCTGTAAGTCACCTCTGTAAGGTGTGGATTATCAAAGAGTTGCTCTGATAAACCAACATATAACAAGACCCATCTTTCAAGTGAAATGCAGCAATCAAAATATTCCATTAAATACATTTAGAATAAAACAATATTAAGTGTATTATGATGTATACACATTTTAGAGCAAACATGTTTTTATTAAACATTTCCTTGAGTATACAAATTTCACATTTCTAGTTATAAATAGAATAGATTTTAAAGGTTATACTTTCTTCTTATTCATTTTTAACATGGGGGATATGGCATAACAACTGTCATGGCAAACAATTGTCATAGCAACTAATCTTGTTTTATGAAAGTTTTCCTTCATAAAAGGTAGCATCTGGTTTTCCTTATTTTGACGATTTCAATTCTTCATTTTCAGGACATTTTACATTTACTTAAAATTAAGGTTGTATGAGTGTCTTCCATTTTTCATGGTTTGCAAGGATAATACCATTGAATGTTTTCACTGGAAATTATACTTCTTATCATATAAGTTTAAGGACGAATTATTTTGAACCCCATGAAAAAAGTCCATTTCATTCAAATCTATAACTTATTTTATCACATCACTTCCACAAAGGTATATTCATCTCAAAAGCATTTAGGATCCATTAGAATACCCAAAGCACATGTAATGTCACTTGTATTTAAAAATTGAAGATGTTTTACATGTTTGAATCCTAAACAAACCATAGACAGTAAAAATAATCTGTCATGTTTTGATAATATCAAAATTGTTTATAAGTGTTAATCTTTTTTTCCCATTATCAGTAACAGACTAGTATCACTGTGCATATCATTATTTTGTCAGTGATATAATTTAACCTTGTATTAACTGTGGCCTTTAAAAGGAATTGGGGTTATAACTTCAAGTAATTGGAAATCTCTGTTCTTGTCCTGTAACACAATGCTCATAACATATAGCTCTATGCCTCTTTTATACTGTACTTATGTTTAAATTTGATGCCAACAGTTTATTGCTAAGAAACATGCTAAGTGAGGATAGAGACACCATCTTTATTGAAGGGCACATCTACATTGGCAGGTGTTTTCTGACTTAAACATTTGTTTCAGATAATATTTTATTCAGGAGGATCGTATCAGCCAAAATCTCTCTCTCTCTCTCTCTCTCTCTCTCTCTCTCTCTCTCTCTCTCTCTCTCTCTCTCTCTCTCTCCCTCTCTCCCTCTCTCTCTCTCCCTCTCTCCCCTCCCCTCCCCTCTCCTCCCCTCCTCTCCTCTTCTCTCTTCTCCCTGCCCTCCTGTCTCCCTCTCTTCCTTTTAGTCTATTCTCCACTTCTCTCTATTCATTATATCTCGCCCATTTTTGAAAATTTCACTTTTCTTACTATCTATATTTTTAAATATGGAAACACTTGGAAGGAAATATTTTTTTTCTGTTGTTTCCATCCTTTGAAAGCTCCGAGGTCCTTACTCTCCAGGATGAGTGTACCTTCAGCTAATTTCAGCTTTTTAACATTATATAGACTGGAGTATCATACCTGGAAACAATTACAAGCCAAATATTCATGCCAAGGTGGAAGCATGATGATGCTCACATAAGATGACTTTATTATTACTCTCAGGATGTTGAATTGTTGAGATTTTCAAAGACACTGACTTATGGACTATGTCAGGAATTAACACACTTAAGTGTAAGTCTGTGCAATTTCACCTTAATTTTTGTGAACAAAAATTTTCATTTTGCATTAATTTGCATTGCTGCTACTTTCATTCTGAATAGGATTTTTTTAAACTATCATCCATCTGTAAGATACCTCCTGTTACTAATTTCTGATGTGGATCCCCTCATTAATATGAGACTCACAATTGCATAGATTACAAACTATCTGATCATATTTGGCTCATGCCATGTTGTTAAAATTTTGTTCCTATATTTGATAGATACTGATTTAATTGTGACAATGTTAGTACATAAAGACAGTGAGTCAGATAGTGTCTATTGGAAATGTAAAGTTTTATTAAAGCTTATGAGCTCTCTTCCTCAGGTTTCTACTAAAGAGAACTTCACCTAGTAGTAGGATTTATATTAATAAAGGATTAATATAACTCAATTGTAAGTAGGATAATAAATAAATAAATAAATAAATAAATAAATAAGGATTTATATGCTAATAGTGCTAAAAACTAATTTCCATGGCTTTTCTAATTAAAGACTAAGCCTGGTTGAGTAAAATAATTTACTTCTTTTTCTTTTCCGACTAGTCAATTTGAATTGTTTATTTTTAATATATAAGAAAAAGATTTTTTTTTACAACAATCTTTGTAAGCATAGAAAACTACAGAATAGTCCTTGGTTTTAAGTAAGTTTGAAAACCAATAGGTAGAGTTATTAGTGAGATAAATGACCTTTGACATGCATTCTATACAACCTCTCCTGTAGAAAATATTAACACTTTAATCTTAACTGGTTGTTCAGATACAAAAACAACAACAACAAAAAACTACAAAACTCAGGAGATCTTGGACTTGAGGATCCCTTTAAAAGCTGATTTGAAACAACATTAGGGGTTGTTTACAACTTTTCTTCAGACCTATCATCAAAACATGAATCTAAAAGACTGATACCTGAGGGATCGTGACAGTTTTCAATATCTATAAATTGTTCCTCACAAGGCACCAAGGACACAAAAAAGTGAAGAATGCATCTGTGGTGGCCCTGGTGAACTCATAGACATAGGCTAAGAAGTCTTGATTGAGTCACCAAGAACCCTTTGCTGAACTCCATGTTTAAGTGGAACATGCTGTCAGGGTTCCTTTGTCAATAAATTATTCTACTAAACTATCAAGCCAGAACAGACACACGTTTTCCTAGAAAGTAACATGTGAACATAGAAAACCCTACCCAAGAACACACTGCTGTGTACTGTGTCTTGTCCACATGACAAACCATGAGGACTCATATAGCAATGTTAGCAGTCTCTAAGAATTTCTTAAAAAGGGAAATTTGGCTTCAACATAGCAATTATATTGTACCCTGAAGTCATATTACCAATATTTTTTCTAAGAAATGCTGTGTCAATTTCTACCTTTAGAGAATGCTAAATGCATTATAATTTGCCAACTTCACTTCCATTCTCCTTAATATAAGAATATTCTGTCATCAGATCTTCAAATCTAGAATCTACTTCTCTAAACAAAGTATCATTTTTCTAGGCATTTCAGAATCACCAATGGGACTAAGTACTGTTCATTGTTGAAACTGTGAAGCAAGAGTAACCTTTTTTTTTTTACCTAGTTATGAAATGTTAGGTATAAAATTATGAAAGGATTATTGAAATTTCTCCACTATAACATTTTGTGTCTTATATCTAAAAATATCTAAAAATATGCCAGGCAATATTAATTGAATTAACACCAATTTCCAATAAATTCTTGCTCTATGTTTCCCATAAGGACACAATATACAGGGACAGCTAGCTCCATCCATTGTCCCAACTTCTATGAATAGATACAGTAAACAGAAGAGTGGAATTATCCATGCTGTACCCTTGATTCATAGAGTGTAGAAGATGATGTGGATATTCCATGGGTAATACACCAGGTGACGGCAACCAAAGGAATTTCTGTGCCTTTGTCTGCTGTACACAACACAGACCTCTTGTTCTCTCTATGTCCCATTTCCAAATATGACAAATGAGGTATAAACAAATGCCAGGATTTCTCAGGACTTTTTACATCCTAATCATCCAAAGACCTTTTCATGTAGCTCATAATTCTTTTTCAATGTAATATCTCAGAGCATAATTTTGATCATAGTTAAATGTAGTTAACGTTGATCAGCGTTAACTAATAGGGTAGGCATTTTGTTTTGTACCTTGTGTCTCTATAGATAAGAAGATGCTCAGGTACAGGTGTCAGAAACATATGAGAGAGAGAGAGAGAGAGAGAGAGAGAGAGAGAGAGAGAGAGAGAGAGAGAGAGAGAGAGTTGATTTTAAAAAGGCAAACAAGAACAAAGATTGAGTAAACTTGTCAAAATTATGAATGAAATGAAGGTAGGTGCCTATCATCTGACAGTGTAAAGTTTCTTTAGTGAAGCGACTTCCACTCACATTTGTGACTAAAAGAGGTAATGCAGCATCTGGTAGAAAAGAAGCAATAGTTGAGGTATGTTTTCATACTGTGACAGGAAGGCAGGTATGTGTCAGCTTGGCATTTCTGAAGCAAGAATTAACAGTAGAGATTTGCCAACTATTGAAAAAGCAGATTTAGCTTCAATATTGAAATCCAGTGAGGTTATCAAAATAAACATTACATTATTCCACCAGGAAGTCTCAGTTAACATAGTACTTTGTTCTTTTTTTAAAAAATCAAAGGCTTGATTGTTAAATATTAAGTTTGTCATTTTGATTAGCATCACCGTCACAATGTTCTCTCTTAGGAGTAATTAAACACTGTGTGAGAGCATGTCCCATTTTCAAGGATATCTGCTTGATCAATCATGCAGCAGTATCATAGATAGAAAACATACCATTTATTGACATAGAATTCAAAAATCACACTAATGGTTTTAATTTATACTGAACACTAGATTCTATATTACAGGCAACAGACTTGTGCTTACTATATAATTGCACAAGCAATTAGGCATTTGCACTTGAAAAAATTAAAAGAAAATGTGCATTATCAATGTCTAATTTTGGGCGATATCAATGTGCATAGTTCAAAGCAGGTAAAACAACACTGTTATCAATGGGTAAGCTGTGATGATGTGCTGACCCAAGATGTTGCCCTTGGAAAGCTAAAAGATGCTTTGTTCATGACTTCAGTGGCTTTGCTAGTCCTGTTTTTGAAAGACATTATTAGCCAGTAGTGTCCCTTAGAGTCGGAGGTACAAGTTATTATCATTTAAACAAATGAAAATGGTGACAAAATCAGAATAGTTTGGAGATGTATTATATCTGAAAAATTTCTCTGAAGTATTTTAGACCAATCATGTTTGAGAGTTGTGCTAGACGAGTGCCCAGTTTCAAAAGTTACACTTCTTGTTCTGAATGCCACCCTCCAAATTTGTCTGTAGTCATTTTATACCTCTTCAAAGGACATCTAAATATTTACAACCCAAGAACCATAGGAAGACACTAAATTTATTACGTCCCCCCCCCCAAAATTACCATAGAATTAACAAAGGCAGCATCTTTCCACTTAAATTATTTATTTCCTTTCTAATCCACCGAACGTACATTACCTGCCCTCCCTGTGGTATATGGTATGTTTTCTGTGCTTAACCACTACCTTTCAAAGTAAGAGCTAGAACTTACCAGGCTCCATTGCTAATGAGTGTGTCTATCCTATGCTCTTGACAACTAGTAAAGGTTTAAGACCCTGACCCATGCTCAATTACCTCAGAAAATAATCACACTCAATGACTAGTGAGCAAAAAAGCTTTAATAGCTGCCAAACACAAGAATCCATGAGATTTAATCTTTCTCTAAACACATAATGGTAGACACGGTTTCTCTTTTTGCTAGAGCTGTTTAAAAACCCTTAGCTGAGCACAGCCAACTAACTCTTAATTCCACTTTATGCTATCAGTCTGATATTCTAGCCATTATTTTTGTTGTTTTTCAAAAAATCTAACTACCCTTGCACTTATGTCATAAAAATTCTGCCTTTTTCCCTTTTTTAATATTTGTATTCAAGACAAACAACAGGAGGTTGAAACCAGGCCACTTAGAAGAAACATCTGCTGACATTTACTCATATGCTACACGCTCCACTTTCATCATCGAATGTAATGATAAACACACATTCCAGTCAATAATGGCAATTCCCAGCCAAGCTTTACAAATGGTCTCTTTAACACCTAAACTGACAGCTCGGGAGATTTTGAGCTTGAAGCTAAATATGGTACATTTGGACAGTGTTTGCCTAAGTCTAGAGTGTCTTGAAGACTTTAATAAGCAGACATACACTATCAAAGAAAAGAGAGTCTTCACTGTGCAGGTATTGGAGCAGGGAAGTTTGACACTTTTTGAGCAGATTAAAGGCAGAAAGAAGAAAACCTCTCAGAACCAAATGGCCTTTTTGAAGAGTAGCTGTAATAAAGCTACTACACATAGTGTCTGGAAAACAGTCTCTTTAAAGAGAAAACTAATTGCCTGTCATTTAGATTATAGCTTTTAATTGTGGTGTGCTACAAAGTTAAGTGTTTATTTTGCTTCCCTTGTTAATTTAAATAATCCTGCATCGAGTTTAAATTATTGTAAGGACATTTTAATAAAATAGTAAAATGTTACTCATTTACTGTTTGCAAGGAATAATTACGCTGGCTTTTAATGTGCAAAGGGCTTTCCATCAAGATGATGCCATAGTTTTGAGTCATGCCTCTAACTGTTCCTCACACTGGAAACAGGGTGTTCCAGATGAACTAAGAGCCTTGAGTTAGCCACTAGAGAGCTCATACAGGATTGAAACCAGCTTGGCTCTACACTGGGGGGGGGGTGCACAGACACGTGTTCCCCAGAACATTAAGGAGCCATTTTATGTATATCTTATCTGCGTACCCTTTCACTTAGTCCTTTCATTTAGCTTATAAGATTGAGTGACCTTATAACTAACTCAGGGACTGTGCTCTGGTCAGGCAGAGCATCCCTACTTTGCCCAGACTCATCATATGAGAAGTTTCTCTTTTTAAAATTCTGCTGTTGCTGTGGTTTAAAACAGATCACTAGGTAGTTGACAGAAAAGAGTTTAGACTTTTCACCAGCTCTCTGAAACACAATGAGAGGGTTGCAAAGTTACCTCCCACATCGGTATTCAAAGAAAAAGCTACAAAGATCCATATTGGTCTGATTAATGCTATTTTTCTCTCAAAATGGCTTCATTTAGGAGACAGCTTGAGAATTTTTAGTAGTTGTTGTTGTTGTTGTTAATCCTGTTTCTCTATGCAGGACAAATGGGACTAAATTCGGAATGTTGTATTACAATGTTTTCATCTGCTCCCAAGGCATGTATGTTGAGCAAAGTAGCCAGAGAAGCCCTACCTAACACTTTATCAATGTTTTTTGTGGGGAAATGAACAACTCAGAATATGAGTTCACAATGCTGGGTGATGTGCGTAGAGCCCAAAGAGGGTTTTTATTGTGATGGGAGCCGGCAGGACAGCAGGACTTCTCAGACAGAAGTGTAGTATTCTGTGTTAGAGCCACAGTTTTTAGCATCAACATTTAGATTAATAGTGTACTGTGTAAAAACAAAACAAAAACAAACAACACCCCATACCTCTAACAGCTCGATCATCCTTTTAGGAAATTTTCTTATGAAGTAACTGACATTCTTCGGTGTTATTTCCCTCCCCCCTCCCATGTCATATAGTCAAGTCCCTACTGCAAATTGTGATGGCTAAGCAAATTTGTTAATTTGGGGGGGAGGGGCAGAGTTTATAGGAATCGATTGATTTTCACTGACACCGAATTTAGAAGCTTTCTAAACATGACTGTAGCATAGGGCTCTAGCAATCACACAGTGTTCTTAATGGTACAGGGAAAGGCAGTAATATGCTCTCTCTCCCAGGCCCCAAAGCCAGAGCAGAGGGAAAATGGGACGCCAAATAAATCTGCCAGTGATTACACTAAAGGAAATTATGATCTTGTTATAGAAACCATTAAAGGAAAACCAGAGTTGGTATGTAAATATTGTTGCATCATTATACCCCTGAAAAAAACAACCTAGTACAGCATTAGTATGTTATGCAATTAACAAAATGAAAAACGAGCTGCTTGAATTTAAAGCTTTTAATGTTTTTTAAACAGATAATAAGCATTTTCAACACCAATGTAAAACGTAGCAGAAAAGGTCTCCCCCGGAGAGTAACATATCTCATCGGTACTTACTCTGTGTTAGGAGCTAATATGCGTTCACATGGCTCTTCTGTTTGCAATTTCCTAACGCATCAAATAGCAATCATACACAAACTAATGTAGACTGAAGATAAAAGACTTTCTAGAAGATCATAAAATTTGATATTTCAAATGTTTGGAAAGATTATCAGCCTGTATATGATTCTCTGATTTTTTGGAAAAAGGGGCTCAGATGGTAACTTTGCTTAGGCAAAAAGCCCATTATTGGATGCGCTATAATGTATTTTCAAGCTAGAGGCACTTTAAGTATATTAATATAATTGTTCAGAACCATATAATTATGAAAAATGATTAATGTTAAATTTATCACTCAATATGCTTATTTGCTCCCAAAAAGACAGCAATTGATTCAAATTACTCTGGCTGAATCCAAAAATAGTTTATCAGAGTTACTGAAAAAAAAAAGCCAAAAGTATTTTTTAGAATATGTCATAATGTAGTCACATTTACTAGATATTGTGAAAATAGTGCAATGTATATAGATTTTTAACTATATTACTATGAATATCTCCCAAGAATTATTAAAATTCGAACACTAACGAATTGCCCAATCAAAATCAGTTTTACAAAAATCACCTTACGTTATTAACAATGAAGCTGTTTACTTGTAGACAGTGATGAATTTTCAGTATAAAATTCAAAACAGTAAGGAAAAATTCATATGGGGACAATACCAGCTCCATAAATTCTAAATAGATATAATTTAGTGTAGGCACTAGAAAGTTAATATGTTCTCCAAAGATTTCTTTAATTTAGTTGTTGCTAATTTATTCACACTAATACAGAAAAAATTCTGCAAAATTTTTCATAACAAAAAAACTGTGCATATCCCTGTGTTTTAGCTGGCATGTGGCTCTACACAGATGGTTTGGGGCTTTCTTTGCTGCAAAACAGATGGGCCTGCACTGTCCCTTACCAATCAAAAGAGAACTTGAAAATATAGGAATATCTTTACCTACATTGCATCCTTTAATTCAAGAAATTAAAATGTTTCAGAGTATAAATAACTGCCTATGAAAAAATAATTTTTGAAATGAGATGTCATATGTCGAAATTATAACCTAGTTCATGTTTAATGCAAAAATACTAAAGTTGGGCTGGTGCTTGATGCTGTTTTAACATACAACTATTAACTTAAGAAATTTACAACTGCGGAATTACTGTTGTCATGTGTTCACCTTGCCTGAAAAACACTGCTGTTTTAAAACTTTAACTGCAGTTAAACATATTTCAATTCAAAGTGATCATTCCAGGCAGCAGCATCCATGGAACCGAGTTAGCAAACACATATGAGCGGAGTGCGTTCGTAACTGACGCGCTTTTTTTACAACCAAGCGAGAAGGTAGCACCGCTCTCAGAGTCAGCAGGAACACTCTGTTTATTACTTCAGTTATTCACAACAGAAAACAAGTCACTTTGCACAGTGTATCAAAATCACAGCCTGCCTCAAAGCTTTCTGTTCAAACATAAATGTTGATACTCAGGGCTATTATCTGTGCTCTCTTTGTTCTGTCTATTTTACTAAGTAACAAGGACAATGCTCTCATTTCACCTTCCCATTAAAGAAAGATATGGTCTAGGAGATTAGAATACGTGGCTGGTCACACAGGACAAAGACCTTTTTCTTCTTTTTCTCTGATACCCAAAGAAAGCTGCCAGATTGTGATATTTTTATATTTTGTAAATATGCATCCTAACAAGTACATTTTCTATAGTGGTATAATGATGGGCTGTTTCTATAGGGTGATAGTTTTTCTATGGCATTGCTCACAAAAGACAGTTGAATGGTTTTTCCCAGGATAATTGGTTTTCAGAGTACTAGATACCCTGTATTTTACTTATGTTCAAATAATGCATTTTTATATTGGAAAAATTTTCCAGGAAAGCAAAAATGACGGGTATCTAATGTTAAACCATAAAAATATATAGCTCTCTATATGCACATCTACATGCATATTTATGCATACATCAATTTACATATATTAACAGCCATATATAAATTTGTATAGCTCTTACTATAATTTGTTATCTATAGGATATATCTGATTTTGGATTATATAAAGATACTTCTCTACATACAAGCAATGTATTTTTAATTGGTTTCTTTTTAATGATCTGATTTTGAAAATCAATTGAGAATTTCTTTTGTCTGTAATGAAAAATAACAGCTCTGCTTGTTTTTTTTTTTTTTAATTACATCAAAACCAGTCTCTCACAGATCTATGATGAAAGGGCTACCAGGCTAGGAAATGTGAATAAAACTGTAAAATAAATAAAGTTAAAAAAAAAAAGCTATTCCCAAACACTTTGAAATATTCTGACAGCATCTACACAAGCAAACAATTGATACGGTAATTTAAATCATTTTATTCACTTATACTTTGTTTAATTTAATATTTTGGGATTTTTATAAACTTTTTTCTTTAGAAATTCTTCTTTGCTGCCTTAACTCCCAATATAGTCAAGGCTAGCTGACCTCAGACTCCTGATTTTCATGTCTCTACTTTCTGGGTGACTGGATTTAAAAATTGTGTCAGTAGGCTTGGATCTTTATTAATTTTTTGTAAGTTAATCTCTAAATTTGTTTTTTAACCTGAACCCAAGTTGAATTATTACAGTTAAACTAATAACATAATCTAACCTAGTGTTTTAAATGTCCCATAATTTTTGTTTTATTATAATTCAGATTGTCTATTTTTCATATATTAGTAAAAGTTGTTGGAATAGTTTCAACTTTCACACTGAAATAGGAGATGTGAAGATCTTTGCCTTAATATTCAATGAATAAGCAGTAGTTACACTGCAGAATCAGGGAGCCACCTTCTCATGAAAAGTACTTGAGTAGTTGGGAGAATTCTCATAGTCCAGGAGAACCAACAAGCTCAAGGCAAAACTTCGTAAGGATCTCTGTGATGAAGCAACTTAATCATGGTGGAGGATCTTTTTAATCTGTTCTTGGATTCCAGAATTTTTATTTCAATGTTCATAGGAAATCTTGTTTGTAATTCTCTTCCTTTGTTGTGTCTTTATGAGGTTTGATTATCAGAGTCCCTATTGAACAACGTTACTTCCATTTCTGTTTTGTAGAATAGGAATATTTGACCTTAACTCTTCTTCAAAAGTTTGGTAGAATTCTGTGCTAAAACAATCTGGCCCTGAGCTGTTTTTCTTTTTTTCTGGTTCATTAATGGTTAAAATTCTGTTTAAGCCGGGCAGTGGTGGTACACCCCTTTAATCACAGCACTTGGGAGGCAGAGGCAGGTGGATCTCTGAGTTCGAGGCCAGGCTAAGCCTGTCTAAAAAAAAAATCTGTTTAAATTGCTTATCTGATCTTGATTTAACTTTGTTGTGGTAGGTATTAAGTATGTAGAAAAGATTTTCAATAGCTATCTATCTAAGTGGTAGGTATTGAAAAAATTATCCATCTTTAAGATTTTCCATTTCAATTGAGTACAGGTTTTTAAAGTATGTCTTTGTGACTCCCTGGATTCTCTGGATCTGTCGTTAGGGCCCCTTTCATCTGTAATTATATTAATTTGGGTAGTAGTTTGTAAATATTACTGAATTTCTCAAAGAACCTATGCAGTGGTGCTTTTGATTGGTTTTGTTAGGTCTTTTGTTTCTATTTATTGGTTTCAGTCCCGAGTTTGAAAATTTCTTGACTTCTACCCCATCTGTATGTGATATCTTTTATTTGTTCTAGAGCTTTCAAATGTTCTAATTTACTAGTAGGAAATCTCTCCATTTCTTTTGTTCTTGTAGTTGTGGACTTGTTTTGTTTTGTTTGGTTTTGTTTGGTTTGGTTTGGTTTTCTGAGACAGGGATTCCCTGTGTAGTCTTGAATGTCCTGGAACTCACTCTGTAGACCAGGCTGGCCTCAAACTCACAGAAATCCACCTGCCTCTTCCTTCCAAATGCTTGGAGTAAAGGCGTGTGCCACTATTTCTCCACTTTCTCCATTTTTTTTTAAAATGTAGGCTCTCTTAAACAAACAAACAAAAAAAAAACCAAACAAACAAACCTGAGTATGATGTTTAAATGTAGGCTTTTAATGCTATGAATTTGCTTCTTCGTACTACCTTTATTGTGCCCCATAAATTTGGCTATATTGTATATTCATTTTTATTCAATATTAGAAAGTATTTAATTACTTTCTTACTTTTTGTGTTAACCCCCCCCCCCCTTTTTTTCATCTTTAGTGAGTTGCTCAGTTTCCATGAGTTTGGAAACTTTCTGTTTCTGTTGTTGATACCCAGCTTTCATTCATGGTGGTCTGACAGAATGCATAGAGTTATTTCAATTTTCTTGTGATCTTGAGGCTTGCTTTGTGTCTGGGTATGTGTTTTATTCTGGACAAAGTTTCATGAAGTACTGGAAAGGTGTGTTAATTTGTGTTTGGGTGAAATATTCTATAAATCTCCTTATGGTCTAGATGGTTTGTAAAGTCAGTGAGCTCCCACACTTCCTGGTTAGGTTTCTGTATGGATGACCATTTGATTATCGCCTTGCTCAGCTCTCATTATAGAAAATTCCTCTGGCATCAATTGAGAACAGAGACTAATAGGAAGAGATCATGTAGAGGAGAGAGACCTTGGAACACAGAGCCCCAAATGAGATTTATCCATGAAATGCCTTCTGTCAGAGTTCAGGGAATCCTGCAGAAAAGAAGACAGAAAGAGTTACGAGCCAGAGAAATGGAAGATACCAAGAAAACAAGGTCCTCCAAATCAAATCATGACCAAAGCACATACAAACGAAATCATAGCTATGCAACAGTATGCACAGGGCCTGCATGGGTCTGCACTAAGTCCTTTGCATATGTTACAGCTTCCAGGCTAGTATTTTTTTGGAATTCCTGAATAGGTTAGCGAGTGGGTCTCTGTTTCTGGTCCCTTCTCTCTGACTCTTTTTCTACTGTGTGTTTGGTTTGTCCTATTCTGATTGAGAGAACAGAGTTAGCCAGAGTTAGGCTGACTCCTTGACAGGCTGCAAACTAGCAGTTTGGAAGACTAGGCCAAGTTTCTTTTTCCTCAAAGTGGGACCCCAGTTCCAGGAATCTGAGATCAGTGAACCACAGCTGGGAGGACACCTTGTCATCTGGCATGAAATAAGTATAGGTGGCTATAATGAATAAGTGATCCTCCAGGGAAGTCTTAAGAGCCTAATCAATTATAGAATTAGTCAGACCCCTAGAGATAGAACTAACCAATCACAGTAAAAGGGCACACATCCCTCTCTGGAATTCTCCTATCTGATAATAACAGTTTGGCCTGCCAGCCAGGTAGGGTCTCCATTCCAGAAGGAGGAGAGTCCAGAAGACAGGAAATTCAGCTGAATAAACACTCTTTGGGTTTGCAAACTATTTGAGTCTAGGGTATCATTCTCTGGTGATTCTTGGATCATGTTACACCAAGACAGAATTCATTATTTTGATCATTTTTATATATAAAAATATTAAAATATAATTTTGGTATAAAAATAATATTTCACAAAATATCAGTTAAGCATACTTATTTTATGATTTAAAAATTCTCCTTTACAACATGCAACATTTTATATGTAAAATACCATGTGTAGAGTGCATAATTAACTCATTTAATATTTTCTATTGTTGAACAATTGATTTTCATCTAGCCTGTTCTATATAACATTATAGACATGTAATGTTTTTTACTTTGTTTTGATTTTTCCTTCCTTCCTCTCTTCCTCCCGAGACCCTCCTTCTCTCTCTCTCCCTCCCTTCCTTCCTTCCTCCCTTCTTTCTGTCTTCCTCCTTTCACTTGTTCCTTCCTTCCTCCATTCCTCCCTCCCTCCTCCCTCTTCCCTCCTTCCCTCCTTCCTTCCTTCCTTTCTTCCTTCCTTCCTTCCTTCCTTCCTTCCTTCCTTCCTTCCTTCCTTCCTTCCTCTTTATTTTTTTAAGGTGGCCTTGAACTCCTGTGTATATGAGGCAGGCAGGCATTGAATTTCTAATCATCAGATCTCTAGTTTCAGAATGGTGAAGATTACACATATGACTTAACATTCATGCTGTAAATTAAACTCAGGGCCTCTTGGGCCTAGGCAAGTACTCTACTCACTGAGCTCCACCCTTACAAAGTGCACACACACACTCAATTACACTTATACCACAATTAACAGATGTATTTTTGAAAGCTTATGTTTTGAATTTTCTACTCAGCTATAATCTATGTTAATATCTATTTTTCCTGTTTTAATATAATCTCATAAATAGTTAACCCATCACATATTTTTAGGATTCAGTCCTCTTAAAAGCTACTCTTGCCTTGTATATATTTTTCTACTCACCAGGAACTAATCTTGACAAACACATACAAACTCAAGAGTACATGACTGTGCCCTGTGGCCCTGTGTATGAATGTTACTGGGCCAGCAATCAGAACTACTCTTTCCTGTATACATCCTGTGGCTCGTCCTTCACAAAAACAGTTGTTCATCTCCACAGCTTGACTTGGGAGATGTCAGAGTTAATCCTGGGTTGAGGACACTGACTTTTTCTTGGACTTATTTGTCCTGCATATTACCTGCCTTTTCTGAATAATGCAGGCAGAGAACAGGTATATATTTATGGAAAAGAAGATCATTAGAGACAGAACAGAGTAGCAGATTAAGACAGTCTCCTCATGCCAAAAGCAGCTTTGAGATCTTCCTAAGTAATCTTGGGGTCAATATATTACTTTTCAAGGTGTACTGGCTAGTTTTGTTTCAACTTGGCACAGTTGGAGTTATCACAGAGAAAGGAGCTTCAGTTGAGGAAATGCCTCCATGAGATCCAACTGTAAGGCATTTTCTCAATTAGTGATCAAGGGGGAAAGGCCCCTTGTGGGTGGGACCATCTCTGGGCTGATAGTCTTGGGTTCTATAAGAGAGCAGGCTGAGCAAGCCAAGTGAGGCAAGCCAGTAAAGAACATCCCTCCATGGCCTCTGCATCAGCTCCTGCTTCCTAACCTGCTTGAGTTCCAGTCCTGACTTCCTTTGGTGATGAACAGCAGTATGGAAGTGTAAGCTGAATAAACCCTTTCCTCTCCAACTTGCTTCTTGGTCATGATGTTTGTGCAGGAATAGAAACCCTGACTAAGACACTAGGTTTTGCTATTCTCATAGGAAAATGTAAATGACATTGTCCACATCTATGTAGTTACTTTGAAGATCAGATGAGCTACCAAGTCTGTTTAGTGTCTGATAGAGTACAGAGCATCTTTAATATATTTAGACTCTATTTGAAAGGTAGTAGTATTTGCATGAATGATACTAAACAGATATAGAATAAAGACTTCATGTTTTATTTAAAAGTGATATGGTTTCAAGTCCAAGTCTGTCATTTATTACTGTCTGTGTGTATGACCTAGAGCTCTAATTATTCACTTACAGAGTGAGACTAGGGGTACCTACCTATTCGCTGCATCATTATGGTGAGAAGCTCTGAATATGAGATCACAATGCATGACAAATACTCAACAAATAGCAGCTGTTGTGAAAATTAGAAGTTAATATTCACTGTTTGAAATCATGTGAAAGATTAAAAGATTTCAGTATCCATGTTTGATTTCCCCTCATTGTGGATATCATCTTTTTCTACTTGTTGCTTTTATGTCTTTTATTATCTTTCTTTCTTTTCTTTTTGTAAAAAGCTGCTTCATTCCTGAATCACTTTGATATATCAGCTCTTACTTTATGTATAAACTTCATGCACCGTGGCTTTATGAGTTATCACTGGCTTAACTGAAATGCTTTCTGGTGAGCAAAGAGGTGTTGAAATACATCAAAATATGATTAATGCAAAACTACGTTGTCTGTCTGACTTGCTTAGAGAGGATTCTAAGTCTACACTGAGAGTAAAAGTTCAGAAAAGAAGTGGATCTTGGTTGATTGTGCTTATTATTTGCCAAAAACTGAGTTTATGAACGTGAGTTACATAGGTGCAAGAGCTAATGAGTTTCATTTCCTCATCTGTCGTTTCTTCCTTTTCAAGAAAACCCAGAGCAATATGAAACAGTCCATGGCTGAGCTCTGCCCATCATGAACTGTTGTGAGCAAGAAAGTGGAGAAACCTTTTGGACAAGTATTTACTTAAGAATTTTCCTTTCTTATTTATCTGTAATACCCAATATTTAATTATTTTCCCCAACCATTTGTACCTTTTACAAAAATATTCTTAAATTACTTGCAAAAAAAAGTCATTTTACAGAAAGAGTGCCAAATTTAAATATCTTATTGAAGGAAAAATTACAATTTAAAGATATTTGTAAAGTGACACAAATCCATGAAAACATATTGTTAGCACAGGTTATTTAAGTTCTGCCTTTTGATATCATTGGACCTCAGCACTGGACTTTCATGACCTCACATGACAGGATGTAATTAGATAAACATGTGCATCATCATGAGGTCTACAAATTTCTTGATACTTTCATGTAACTAAGGTACACTTCTTTTTTCATGTTAATCATAATTTAAAAAACAATTTTCTTTTGACCTAGAAGAATACTGCGAAGCAGGAGAAAAAGTAATACATTCTCAGCCATCCAACAAAGTTTGAAATTAAAACACATTTAAAAGGATTCAAAATTTCCATGAAAAGGAGTTTTCCATCAGAGTGCCTGCCCACTGTGAGTCAGCACCTTGGCATCTATCCAAGAGGCTGACAGGAGCGGGGGTGGGGGGAAATTCCTAGCCCATGGAACAGCAGGTAAAAGGTAAAGTGGACTGGAGAAGCCAAGAATGAACCCAAACCAAAAAAGTATGGATGACGCAGTGAAGTGCTCAAAGCATCAGGATGCATATGGGGATTTGCTAAGAATACAACTCAGAGGGAGTTTCTGCTGGGGGTGTGAAGGAGCCTGCACACAATTAACTCAGGAAAGTGGTGGTGGGAGGCTTAGAGAAGTTTGTCAAAAGGCTTTGAACATCATGTCAGAGTATGGCTTCTCTTCTGGATATGGTTTGTGAGCAGAGCCTGCCTGAAGACCTTGGTGTGTTGGAAAATTGGCAGGAATGGGAGGGGTGGAGGGGAGACTCAGAAGTTTTCCTGTTTGGCAGGTGTCACTAAAACACAAAGGAACTTATTTTTTGTTTTGTTTTTAGCTTAAAATCTGTACACATGGCAAAAACATGCTGCTCAATGTTAAGAATTTTGGACTCTGTAACACTCCCTTTAAATAAGATTTCCCTTACAGTAAGTATATTTTCACAAAAATACTGGTAAGATAAGATTAAAGGAGAAGAAATGACAACATTCTAAACATTCCAAAAAGACTTACCTAGTTTCTATCTGATCATTAAAAACAACAAACAAAATCCACCACACACATCATCACTACACTTCATTTAAACAGTATTAGAAATTTGGAGATGATGAAGGCATCAGAGCTGCGTAGATAGAGAAGCAGTGTGTTATACTCCTTCTCTTCCAGAGAACCCCTGTCCCTCTGCTCTACTTGAATGCTTCCTGTCTTCTTCTGCCAAACAACATCAAGCACAAACGTAGGTGAGATTCAAGTGCACTTCTGCTAGCTCTCAGCAACGCCCTTGTCATAATTACGTGACAATGTTGCATTCGAAAAAGATTGCAGATTAATAGACATTTAATTCGCACCCCTGCTAAAATAGCATCATGCATTCTGAGGCCATAAGCAGATAAGTGCCATCACTATAATCTGTTCATACCAGCTTTTAAGACATGTTTAAATTATAAATACAGTGGAAGGATTTTGAAGCTACAAAATTTCAAAGACAATTGAGTCGATTGTCAAATCTTCTATTTCTTACTTGCTTACCTAATACAAAACCCCATGAAAAACAAATTTTGTCAACTAATAATTTAATAAATTTGACTTGTGATCTGAAGTGCTAAAACAGAGTTTTGGTTTTTCTTCAGAACAAGTAAGACAAGAAGGGTTTCTGCAGCACTGTTTCAAAACTCTCTCTCCACAAAGAAACCTTATCCAATCCTGTTTTACCCTTTAAAACTGCCTACACACTAAGCTCAATAGACAAATTTAATACTTTGCAACAAAGAGCATCTCTCCCTTTCAGGTTGAATAGAGGAATTGTTCAGATGCCAGTGAGGTATGAATAACATTATAATGCCTCCATTTACTGGGCAAAAGAAAAAGGATGTCTCCTGTTGCAGCCCCCCTCAATGGCCCGCTTCTTTAGGTTAAATTTTTTGACCCCTGATATATCCCCAGACACCTATGTTCCTGCACTATTTGGGTCTTTTACCTCTTGTGAAGTAAACACTGAGAAAATCTAAGTAAACAGTTTGTTTTAGTTGAAGATAGAGAGACTCCATTTAATTGAGTTTTGATGATAGATGTGCTCCAAATGGTGAAAACAACTTTGACATGGTAAAATAATATTGTCTTATGGCATGTGTAACACTACATAAAGCATCTTAGCTTAGCACTTTCTGAGTTTACAACATTTAAGTGAGAAAATGACAAAAGAAAGCCAAACTGTCAGAAACAGAGAAACCTTTAACAATCCTAAAATACAGACTATAATTCTCTTCTTTATTCATTTGATTTAAAGAAGGATCATTGCAACAGACGGAAGGAATGAGAAAGCAGCCGAACTTTGTCCTCATGAAACTTTACTTTCTTACAGTCCACAGGGGAGCCGAAAGGGTCACCAGTAACACATGACCAGTGGACCATGGATGGGGCTGTGGATAAGTAGCTGACTGAAACAGCACTCCCAGAAAAGTCAGCTCTAACAAAGACAAGCCTTTCCCTTGTCCTCTGCATGCATCAACTAGTTGTAGACTGTATTACATACAATTCACATTGTCACTAAGACCCTGTAAAGAATTAAAAAAAAAAAACACAAATGTTCTTAGATGACAGGAGTCCCTATAAATATTCGTATGTTTACTAGAAAACAGTTATTTTAAAGTGGAACATATATATGTTATTAAAATGCAAGATTACCATTTTGGGTGTTTTGCCTTTCAACAAGGGGCAATCATCTATCAAATACTGGCAACTATCATATTTCTTATAGTCTTAATCATTAAACATATAAAACATATATTTTCATATATTCATGCTTTTATAAACATGTGGTATATGGGATGTGTGTGTATACATATGTGTGTGTGTATATATATATATATATATATATATATATATATATATATATATATATATATATATATTGTGTGTGTGTGTCTGTGTGCATGCTTGCACACAGACACACACACACACACACTCCACGCATGTGAATATGGAGACCTAAAGGTTGATATTTTATTTATTCTTCAATTGCTTTCTTCCTTATACTTTAAAGACATGGAGCTTACCAGTTTGGTTGGACTGACTGGTTAGCAAGTATAGGATCCTATGCCTCCTCATTTGTATTGCCAAGGTTACAGTGCACAGCACTACAACACTATGCCTGAACTGAAATCTGAGTGCTGGGGGGTGGATTCAAACCTAGGTCCTCATGCCTGCACTGGCGAGGAGTTACCACTGGGCCTAGACCCCTTATTCTATGCCTTTATAAGCAAGTTGTTTTGACACAGAAAATTGACTTAGTTTTACTTCACTAAACAAATATAAGTAGTCTCATTTCCATTGCTTTTTATACCCCATTAGTTTGGACCCATCTGAGTATCATGGTACCTGTTACAAATAGGACAACCCTAACTTTTAGAACAAATACAAAATCATTTGCAGTTTCCAAATCAGGAAAGGATGATGTATAGTTAAAACAAAACAAAACAAAACACAACACAACAAAACAAAACACAACAAAACAAAACAAACAAAACACAAGCCAAATGTTCCCAAAGGTTTATTATCAGTAGTAATGTAAGGTTGTGTCTGCAGCCCCAACATTATTTAAAAAATAAGCTACTAATCTAATATTCCCAAGAGACATTATATGCCGTGGTACATTATTTTTTCTCATTTATATTTGAACTTCTAACCCACAAATGATTCTTGGATTTTCATATTTAAATACTCTCAACTTTGCTGTTAACATTCTTGAACAGGCTCTTCATCACATTCATAGAGAAAACTATTAAGGCCATAAAGTAAAGATTACATAATTAGCTACAAGGTACTGCATATAAATCGAACCTTAATGGTCTGGAATTACTAAAGTGAAAATGCATTGATTCCTGGGAAGGACCTGGTACTGAACTCTGAGGATGGAAAAGCAAAGTGATAACAACCACCTGGGAGTAAAACAGATTAGAATTTTCTCGTAACATCAAATATGCACCAATCATATGCCTAGTAGTTCTAGAATGAGTACCTATGGTATCCATAAAAACTTGTTTAAGAAAAAGAAAAACATAGGTATTAACAGTCAAATAAGAAAAAGAGTGACATAGTATATAGGTTAACCTCCCCAAAACCAAACAATCCAATAAAAAAGTGGGGTACACAGCTAAACATAATTCCCAGCAGAAGAATTTTGAATGGCTGAGAAGCACTTAAAGAAATATTCAAAGTCCTTAGTAATCAGTGAAATGCAAATCAAAACGACCCTGAGGTTTCACTTTACACCAATCAGAATAGCAACTATCAAAAACTCAACCAGTACCAGTACCCCCAGAGCTCCCTCGGACTAGACCACCAATCAAAGAAAACACACGGTGGGACTCATGGCTCTAGCTGCGTATGTAGCAGAGGATGGCCTAGTTGGGCATCAATGGGAGGAGAGGCCCTTGGTCCTGTGAAGGTTCTGTGCCCCAGCATAGGGGAATGCTAGGTCCAGGAAACAGGAGTGGGGGGGTTGGGGAGCAGGGTGAGGCAGGGAGGAAATAGGGGATTTTTGGAGAGGAAACTAGAAGAGGGGATAGCACTTGAAATGTAAATAAAAAATATCTAATAAAAAAAGAATATGTAATACAATGCAAAAGAAAATAAAAAAAGAAAGAAAGAAAGTGAAAAATGTCTCCATGTTAGGAAGCTTTAACTCACCTTTCCTGGAAGCTTTAGAAAACTTTTGGTTGGCTATGATGTGAAATCTGTGACTGTCACATAGAGAAGAGCCTTGGATGATAAAGTTTGGCTCTGCGGGCAATCATGGAAGTGAAGAATCTCATGGACCATGTTGGGTTTGAGTCCAGTATCTGCGTTTCCTGACCCTCACATTCAATGCTCCAGTGTTTGAGATTAGGAAGGTGCATCCTAAACTCTTGAATTAGTCCAGCTTGATGGGAAGAGGCCGGCAGAGGGAGGATGGCTTTGAAGAAGGGAGGAGGAAGAAACACAAAAAAGAACCAATAGGTAAAGCAAGGGAAAAAAAACATCAAGTGACAGCACAGACTGGCAAGGATGTGGCCAAGTGGCAACATTCCTCCATTGCTGGTGGGACTGCAGGCTGATACAGCTACTCTAGGAATGAATCTGGCAAGTTTTCAGAATAATGGAAATAGTTCTACCTGAGGACCCAGATATATCCCTCTTAGGCATATACCCAAGAGATGCCCCATCATACCACAAGACCATTTGTGCTATCATGTTCATAACAGCCTTATTTGTAATAGCCAGAAGCTGGAAACAACTCAGATGTCCCTCAATTAAAGAATGGATACACAAAATTTGGTTCCTTTACACAGTGAAATACTATTCAGTTATTATAAACAGTGACATGAATTTTGCAGGCAAGTGGATGGAACTAGAAAATATTATCCAGAGTGAGGAAACTCAGACCCAAAAAGACATGCATGGTATGTACTCACTGATTAGTGGATATTAGCCAAAAAGTACAGAATACCTGGGATACAACATACAGACTATAAGAAGTGTAAAAGGTAGAAAGGCCCAATTGAAGATGTTTCAAATCCACTTAGAAGGGGGAAGAAAATAATCATGGGAGGCAGAGGGAGGGAGGGACCTGAGTGGTAGAGGGGAAGGGGAGGGGAAAGGGGGAACAGAATCAGATTGTAGGCGGCAGGAAAGAAGCCCAAAGGGTCAAGAGAATGGGGGTGGGGTGAGGGGGACCTCTAGAAAGAACCAGAGGCCAAGGAAGTGAGAGACTCTCAGGACTCAATGGGGGTGACCTTAGCTAAAATGTCCAGCATTGCGGAGAGGGAACTCAAAGAGCCTACATCCAGTAGAGACCCAGAACTGTTCCTGTCTAAAAGAACTGCAGGGACAAAAATGGAGAAGAGACTGAAGGAAAGATGATCAATGACCAGCCAACCTGGAATCTATCTCAAGGGAAGGCACTAAGGTCTGACAATATTACTGATGATAAGGTGTGCTTACAGACAGGAGTCTGGCATGGCTGCCTCTGGAAGACCCCACCGGCAGCTGCCTGAGGCAGAAGCAGATACTTAGACCCAACCATTGGGCAGAAGTCAGAGAAGCCTATGGTTGAATTAGAGGGAGGTTTAAAGAAGCTGAAGGGGAGAGCAACCCTATAGGAAGGCCAGCAATCTCAACTTACCCAGAACCCAGGAAACTCCCACAGAGTGAGCGAAAAACCAGGAGCATACAAGAGCCAGTTTGAGTCCCTGGCTCAGATATAGCGAGGACTGCTTGGTCAGACCTTAGTGGGAGAAGATGTGCATGATCTTCAAGATATTTGAGGCTCCAGGAAAGGGGGACACTGGGTGGTGATGGGGAGCACTTTCTGGGAGGCATGGGGGAGGAGGAATAGGATAAGGAAGTGTAGGAGGGGGGGACAGAGGTGGGGGCAGCAACCGGGATTTAAATGAAATAAAATAATAAAAATTGAAAAAATGCAGGTGACTCTCAACTTTAATCTTGATAATTTAACCACTTTTGCCTTACAAAATGATGTTCAGAAGGAACAAGACTTGAACATTTCAATTCTTATTTACCCCAGGCTAGCAAGCGCTAGCATACTGTGTGATGATAGAGTGGACCTAGGCCCCCCAGTTAGCCACAGAATTTTACAAAGAGTAAAGCAACACTGTACAGTATACAAGATTTCACTGGGGCAAAGGACTTGAGAGTTTGCTTTGCTAAAATGGCCAGACTGACCACAAACAATACATCCTCCTGCCTCGGGCTTTCAGGGACTATTATGCTGATATTCTATAACACATTGGTAATCTAAGGTGCTCAATATACTAGGCATGCTAACTATATGTTGATTGTGACATTTCACATTAAGGCTATAATCTCTAGGCATTCCCTTTGTCAGCCAAGGTGTTTCTGTGCTTGTCAGAACCAAAATGAAGCAAACTGCTGATAGACATCACAAATAAACATATCTCAAGAGAAGAAGTTAGACAAAAAAAAAAAAGAATAGAAATAGTATCTGCTTCCATTAATATAAAATCCTAGAACACACGTAATGAAGCTACAGTGATGAAAATCAGAAGAGTGATTTCATTAAAAGGTTAACTTGAATGAGACGTGAGGGAACTGTCTGGGGCAGTGGAAATATTTCATACCTCGGATGAAGTGATGGTTATAAAGAGAGAGCAATTTTTCAAATTATTATAATTGTATACTTGACATCAGTGATTTTCTTGTATGTAAATTATAACTCAATGAAAGAAAGAAAAATGAAATTCTGCTTTGATTCCATATTGATCTGAAGAAACCATCTGTTTAAACAGCCAAACTTCTTGAATAACATACTTCCATTGCATTCTTGATTTCCTCACTCTCCCAGCTTTCAATTCTGTCATTCACTACAGTAAAACCCCCACCAAACACAGCTTTCCTTATGCAGAATTTCCTTTCTGTGCATGATTCAGACTGGAGCTTGTCCATTTATTCTGTAGGTTTCAGCGTAAACTTCTACGCTGTGATTACTTAAAGGGCTGGTGGTATATATCTCTGCACCATTCTCTACACCTTTGAGGTTGTACATAGTAGTCTACTTTTAGTATTACATTTTAAATAGTAATTATTGTTACAGTTATCTCTGTGTTCTGGGAGTGGATATTGATTATGTTCACTTTGAATTCTTTGTGCCAAGCCAAGAACTTGGTAAATAATATTTGAAAACATTTGTCATGTAAGTGAACAAGCAAGTAAATGAAAGGCATTCCCTACCGTTCATAGTTCTGTCTCTGACTCTATTGACTTTGCTTTCTCTTGCACAATTTTAGCGTGACTCATCGATATAGCTTGTCGTTGTAATACATTCTTAACAGATCTTTGTCTTTTGTGTCTCTTTCATTTTCTACCTCACTAATTCTCAACCACAAGAAATATCTCCTTAAAATATTTGTTGATAAAATTAGGTTATTTTAATTAATTAATTAATTTAATTAATTTTTAAATAATTTAAAATGAATTGGCATCACTTGGGGGCTAAAATCTTGTTTCCCATTTTAAATCTCTTCCATATTAAGAGAAATCTAGTTATTATTATTGTTGCTGTTCTTGTGTTTTATGTGTAAATGTGGGTGATAGGGCCATGATACACATGTGGAGGTCAGAGGGCTAATATGTACAGTCAGTTCTTTCCTTCTCCCTCCTTCTGTGTCCCTGACATCTAACTCAGGCTATCAGATCTACAGAGCAAGCTCATGCCCACTGAATCACCTGGATGGTCTGTAATACGTTTCCCCTATCCATTGCTGCATACTTGAGTAGTGAATCTCTTAAGTGGTTTCTACTTCAAATATGGTTCCATTTGGCTCAGACTTCCACTAAAGCACCTGCATTTTATCTTTCTTAAATAGATTTCCTCATAGAGCCTTTTTAGTTCAAAAGCTTTTTATCAGCTTGCTATTGTATAGGAAATGACATTTGTAGTATTTTAGCTTGGAAGGAGGTACTCCACAGTACAACAGCACTGAGGCCTTCATGTTGAAGAGACCTTTGCCTTTATCACCTTAGAATTATCAGAGAACCACCACTTTATTAGTGCCTCTGGGAAGCCCTCTGCCTAATGAGTTTTTATTTGTTCTCTATGTTTCTTCAGGTTTGGGTACATAGTTCTGCAACAAAACTCCCATATTGAGTAATAATTTCATGTTGTTCTTTCTTGTTAAGAATATATTTCTAGGCACAATGGGACACTTCTGCAACCCTAGCACTTGGGAGATGGGAGGCCGAAGGTTCAATTCTTGGCTGTGTGGCCAGTGCAAGATCAACCTGAGTCAAATCAAACCTTTTCTCCAAAAACACACATATATGCATATGCAGAATATTTCCTTAATCATACAGCCATAGAGCAACAATGTATCACAATCTTATAGGTATTTATTATAATTAATATTTTATACAGAAAGAATAAAAACTAGCAGAATGCACTAATGTACAACAGACAATTCACCCTTTGCCAAATACTCCTAAAGTTTTCACACAGTCTGAAACTTTCCCTTTTAAATATCTATTACAATTGAATCTTTTTGTGTGACATACTCTTTGGCCTTTGTATAATAATTAATTGTCTTCCTATATGTTTTCATGGAATCTATTACTTATTTGTTCATTATTTCTTAAAAAATAATCATATGGCTAAGACCTGGCTATATAGCCTGTGTTTTTTATGTTATAGAACTTACTGGAGAATACAGAGTGGTGCTACCATTGAGAAGTTCACAGTGCAATGGAGAAAAGTATTTTGAAAATATAGATACAGTTCAATATGTTAAATGCTATAATCAAGGTGAGAATAAAATGCTATGGATCACAGAGTTTGGAAGGATTAATTTGACATGATTCATAGGCAATGATTCATAGAATGGTTGAGATTTGAGCAGGTACTTGAAAAAAAGGCATAGAACATTGACAGGCAAATAGGTGGTTGTAAAGATATTCCAGGCAGAAGAAGCAGCCTTTGTAAATGCACAGGGTCATGAAAAAAGATTCTGGCAACTGATTCAACCTCCTTTTCTCCATGATCATCTCCTGAACTCTTTGTCCATGCATACAGCACTTTTGAACTCTAGCTAACGACTTATTAACTCTGAGTGCTATAGACGCTAGTCATCTCTTTGATGACTGTACTTTGGAGTTGAAGCTACTTAGAATAGTAAAACCTCCACAATTCTGATTCCAACTGCTTCCTTTCTACTACTTCTGTTTTCTTCTCACTTTATTCAACCACACCTATCTCCTGTGCTTGTTGGTGAGGTTCTGAGCCTCCAACTTCCTCTACCCTGTTTAGTAGTGCTTCTTCCTCTCTCCATCAATTGTTCTCACCAGTAAAGATACGGTAAGAATTTGAAAATCTGTGACCATAGATCACATCACTAGTAATAAATGTTATTGAAAACACCAAAAACTGTAAATCTCTGGATTGAGACTTGCTCATTGCCATAGTTAGATGTATGCAGGGTGGCTCCTGATGGAAAGTCTTGATACTATGTAGTTGCTGCAAAAAAAATTTTTTTATTATTATAAAGAAAATGTTGCTGATACATAGCTGACTAGCTCAAGACTAGGTAAAAGTAGGTTTAAAAACACATTTCTCTTTTTTCAATTCCTTTTTTAATTTTTTTATCATTTTCTTTATATACATTTCAAATGCTATCCTGAAAGTTCCCTATACCCTCCCCCCTCCTTGCTCCCCTACCCACCCACTCCCACTTCTTGGCCCTGTCGTTCCCCTGTACTGGGGCATATAGAGTTTGCAAGACCCAGGGGCCTCTCTTACCAATGATGGCTGACAAGGCCAACTTCTGCTATATACACAGCTAGAGACACGAGCTCTGGGAGTACTGGTTAGTTCATATTGTTGTTCCACCTATAGGGTTGCAGACCCCTTCAGCTCCTTGGGTACTTTCTCTAGTTAGGATCCTTCCTTGAAGGACATGTACTCAATTGAGAAAGTCTGGATTTCAATGGAGAAGACTTTATACCTTCAAATTGTGCTTTGCTTCACTTTATTAATTACTGAAGTATAATAGTTGAAAAATTATGCAACATGGTGTTACATATTCAAATATATAATATTTCTTTGATTAGCTTTACATTATGTAAAAATGCCTGGAATTTGAGTGCCCATTAAGAGCACAGATCAGAGGTACCTTCCCATTGTTATAAATAGTACATTGTCTTAGTTTAGATATAATTTACTATTAGCATAATTTGACAGATTTAATGGGGTGAAGTAAGCAGACATTCAAATTGGTTTTGAATTCCTGTTTTAAGTTCCCAGACTTGCCATCAAGAGCTAATAGGAAAAATCTCACTCTTCTCATCATCCAAGCTCTGCCATTTCTCTAAATGTCCATGGACCATATTCTATATGTAGAATGGAGTTAGTATAAAATATACACCTCAGAATTCTATAGGTCTTAAAGGAGATTGTGCAGGTGATATTCATAATTTACTGCTTAATAGTTTTCTTGGCAACAACAGTTTCTCACTGTATGACTCATCACTCTTACAGTTTTATTACTGCTATTATTTCATACTTAATAGCTGTACAATGTGTATTTTAAAATAAGACACAAATTAAACTAAAATTGACTATTTTATTACTTAAAATATTTGTTAGGAAAGTCTTTTCCATAGGTTTGACTGAAATTATCCCTTGGGATTTCTTCTTTTTAAAAGTAAATTATCAAAACTTCATTTCAGTACATTTCGTTGTATGTGCTAAACCCAGGTTTAGGCAGGAAATGCCAAGTTATAGATAAACAACTAGGACTCATTGGTATGATACCTGCGCTATTTGAAAGTAGCATAGCTTTATGAAAATGGAAAACTTAAATCTGTTTCATGAGAAATTGTCACAATTTATCTTTCTCTTTCTTCCTTTCCATTTTTGGGGGCTCAATTTAGAGTGCTGATTTATTTTCTATCTATTTAAATACAACATGTTAGAATCATGATCATGAAGATACACATCTTATATAGTGAACAATCAAAAGGCACATAAAAACTAAGATGTTTCATTCTTATATGTCAAATGACTTAGACATTGAGAGAAATGAATAATTGTTTAGTTAAATGAATCAAGAAAGTTCTTACATTAAAAAATCGTACATAAAAAATCACAGTATCTGGATATATTGAATTTAATTAAACATACATTGTCATAGGAGATAGCACTCCATCCCAGAAGAAAGAAAGAGTAAAAGGACCAAAGACTGAGGGGATAGAAAGTCTTTGCTTATACAACGGTTATTATTTCTCTGTACGTTGACAAGAGCATGCTGAAACAACCTATCTGAGTCCTGTAACAGTAGAGCAAAAATACATGCATTATTTCATGTATATTTTGAGACAAACTTAAGGAAAATGTTTAAGGACTTGCCTATGAGACTATATTCTTTTAATGGCAGATGTGATGCTGTGTATAAGAGAAGAACTGGACGCAAAAGGAAACAAAGAGCTATTGTGCTAACACTTCTAAGAGAGACCTATGAAACAGTGGACGATTATGTTGATGAGAAAGGAGAGCAAACATGAAAAAAAAGTAGAAGAATAACATGATGTTTGCTGGAAAATAGATGGAACTTGAGATATCAATACATAAGGCCACACATATCTATATTCATCCATCCATATCATACATCATCATTCATACATACATCATCTATCCATATATTACATATACATTTGTAGGTATGACTTGAATGCAGAAGAGTCAGCATGGGAGCCAAGAAGACTGAAGATGGGACTAGCTAAAGGGCAGAAAGGCAATGTTGGGGGGGGGGAGATATGATAACTTGAAAAAAAAATCTTTATGAAGCCCTGTATTATATAAAATCATGTAGAAAACTATGATCTGAAGTGAATGAGTAAATTTTTATTACAAGAATGAACAGAATAAGGAAAAATAGCATCAGACGGTGATTTCTTTTGAAAGATGAGCTGAATTTAAGATGTCAGTAACCACCATAGAGAATGTTGAGCTGGCAGGACTTACTGGAGATAGCTCATTTCAGTTCTTCTTGGCATCATTTGGTACATGACAAAGACATGGAGATGAGATTTTTCTGATGACTAGTGTGTTAACATGTCTAGATGCTGGCTCCCATCACATCACAGTTGTGGTTGTTGGACAGAACATCTTCATGTAGCTTCTGCATGTGGTCTGAGTTATTATTATTTTTTTTAATAATAAGCAGTGGCATGGTTCCCAGGGCCAATGGAAACTCCATCTCTGGTATAAGCTAGTTCTCGGGGCCTCAGAAAATCTCTCCTGCCGTATTTTGTTCAATTTGGGAGAAGGAGCACTGCCCTTCCACTCCTGCAGAGCAGCATTCTGCTGGAGAAGCATGAAGAACTGGAAATATTGCTGTGACCATTTTTGGAAAATACAATCTGCCACACTCATCAAAACTGCCAAGAAATTTCAGCTGCAAAGAACACATCCCATCTTGGTTTAGCTAGGACTGCAAAATAAAGAAAATGCCACAATTTTTTCTTATAAATTTAATGTTCCTATAATTTAAGAATTTATATATTTAGCCTCAAGCTTCTAGACCATTTTATGTCTGATTTCTAAGTGAAATAGAACAATTTATAATGTATTGTTTAACCAAAAGTTGCCTGCATAGTCAAGAAAACTTTATCATTCAATTTTATTTCATCTTCATTCCACATAACTATTTGGACCCTACGTTAACCACTTTCTTCATGGTAGCTCTTATCCTGTCATGGAATCTTCTTAAGTAATTTTCAGAGTTTTATTCTTTGACAATTGTTTGCATACATAATTCTTGCACACATAATTCATGCATACATAATACATAATACATTCTGGTTACTTCCTCCCATGCCCTTTCTTCTCTCCTTCCTATACCTATTAACTTTTTCCTCTCTGTAAGTTCCTTTCTCAGATTTTTGTCTTTTAAAATGTATTTTGTGATTGAGTTTAACCAAATTAACCTGTTTGATGACTGTTTTGAGTTATTCACTGGCATTTTATGGGTTCATGAATCAACAACTGCACAGAAATGGGATCTTATCTTGAATATTTTAGTAGGAGTTTGTCTTCATTTTGAGTGGTTGGGTTTTGCAAATTTGACATACCTTAGAAAAGGGAACTTCAATTAGAGAACTTCCTCCATCACATTTACATATGGGCATGTCTATAGTTTATTTCTTTAATTATTAATTGCTGATGTGGCAGGGCCCAGACTACTGTGGATGGTATCACCTCTGGGCACGTGGTACCTGGCTACATAAGAAAGCAGGCTCAGCAAGTCATGGAGAGCAAGCCACTAAGTAACATTCTTTCATGTTCCCTGCTTCAGTTCCTGCCTCCATGTTCCTGCTGAAACTCTTGCCCTAATGGACTGTGACTTATTATTATTTCTCAAACCCTGCACAAGTGGTCGAGGTTATTTAATATATCAAAGTGGACCTGGCCACCAGGTTCTTCCAACATTCCTCAGTTCCTAACTGTTACAGGATATAGCTGACATACAATGCCCCCTACCCCAGAGCTCTTCAGGCCAGGGGTTGGGCCACCCTTCCCCACAAAAGTCCCTTCCTCTATGAAATTCAGCCATTTGGTTATCTGGTCTTTTGTAGACCCTTTATCATCCTAGTCTCTTAGCCAGTCTCTTGACTAAGGCTGTCCCTCTTTGTCAGTGGCTCCTTTCTTGCTCTCCTTCCCATTCTTTCCTTTCACGGCTCAGCTCAGTCTGGCCATGTGAACTCTGGACTCTCTCAGATGTCTTTGCTTCTCACTACGCTCTCCTTTTTATCTATTACAAATTTTCTTCTCCACAATCAGCCATGTCTATTCCTTTTTTATTTCCTTTTTAAATTCACTTGTAAGCTGAAATAGTCTTTCCCCCATCAAGTGGTTTTGGTCATGGTGTTTATCTCAACAATAAATAGCAAATTAGGAAATATTCTGTTGGGAACAAAGTAAAAGGGAGGGGGGCCCGGGGAGAAGTGGGTAGGAAAAAGATTCCCACACCCCACCAGTTTCCCTATTCTCTGGTCAGTCGTGTGTGGGAGGGCTGCTACCTACCCTATCCATTCATCCCTGGGTGGGCATTCCTCTATCCCACTCTTCAGGGGGTGGCCAAGGGGCAGCCCTGCCTGGGGAACCCTCAGAGCTACTTTGCTAAAGCCACCAGGGTTGTGGGAGAGAGGGAATGGGGGAAGAAGGTCCCAACACTGACCAGAGTGTGCAGCAGGCCTTGATGGTTTAAGAGTTTTATTATAGAAGTGCAGGGGAAAGAGAGAAGGTAGGAGAGAGAGAGAGGAAAGGCTAGAGAGAAAGAGAGAGAAAGAAGGAGAGAGGAGAGGAAAGAAGAAGACAAAGAGAAAGAGAAGAGGAGAGAGAAGTGAAAGGACAAAGGAGTGAGAGAGTAAGAGAGCAAGATAGGGGCTGAGCTCCTCTTTTTATGTTCTTCACTGTTGCTAGGTAACTGGGGAGGAGTTTAGCCTGAAGATCAGAAGATTGGGCCATTGCTTACATGACTACTGACCATGCTTCTCTTGTGGGGGCTATGGGAGATGTTACCTTAGGCAGAGGCTGGAGTTCCAGGAGCATGAGGGAACGCCTACTGTGTTGTGTCATGTAGGTGAATTATGACCATCGGGGTTCAGACCTCAGCTCGACTAGATACCAGCCTGCAATTCCCCACAATATTCATCTTAATTTCATGCACATTTCAACCCTATATGAAGATGTACCAAATTCTACCAGATCTACCACTATAAACCTTTCATTTCCAGATTACAGTTTATGTACATATTCTCCCCAATGGAAACACATGACACATGTAGTGTTCAAACAACACCTGTATTTCCACTTCCAACACCTGATTTCATATCCCATTTCATTTCATTAATCCAAAAGCTTTTACTTGCCTACATACCTTCCATCTTATATTCTTTACTATGTACTTTTTTTTTAAATTTCTAGGCATCCTTCATATAATGCTGACTGCCTTGGTTTATCATAATCTTTACTTACATTTTATCATGTTTTGAATTAAAATATAGTTGTTTCATGTTACTTTCCCTTTGCTCCCTCTACCCTCCCATCTCCCCTTTCTCTAGTCAGTGCAGTGCCCTTTCCTCTTAAATTAATAGACACTTTTAAAATTATTATTGCTGCACAGATACACATATATGCACAAATACACAAACACAACTTCGTGAGTCCACTTTTTGTTGTTTATGCACAGATGGTCTCAGAGATAATCATTTTGTACTGAATAACTAATCAGAAACTCTTCTATGGGAGAGGCAAATTCTCAGGCATTAGTGACTTTAGTTCTTTTTTGAAATTCCTTGGGACCCTGTGAGATTTTTTTTTTTAATTTTACGTTTTAGTGTGTCTATTGATATTGTGATTGTTTGGTTCTTATGTAGTCCTTTCTAGGAGAAGCAGTCACATAACAAATATCTGTTATTCTGATTTGCAATCAACCCACTCTGTCTTTCATGGTTTTTCTTGAGCAATAGATACAAGTTCTGTGGTGCAGATATATAAGCTGGGCCTGGTATTCCTGTGATCTGCCAATCTCTGCACTGCATCTAAGCATAGACTTGACCGAAGCCCAAAATATAGAAAGCTTCTCAAGTTGCTTTTCTTTAAAAAACTAATTACAATAAATTCTCATCATTTACTAAATAAAAATACAAATTCTATCACGTCTAAAAAGGATTCTGATGCTGTATGTTGCTTTGAGCTAGCCTAATACTCCAGACTTTGTTCAAGAAGATTCAAATTTACCTTTACCTAGTAACAACATTTATTTTGACATCTCAAATATATTTAAGAAAAAATGTTGAGTGGTACAATTTGAGGTGTGTGTATCATATGGATTTTGAAGACATGTGAAATTATCCCAACATAAATCATATTCTAATCATACTGAAAAGTCACTGACTTATTTAAATATAGAAACTATGTCATTTTTTCGCTAGTGCTAAATTGCTCTCTCTCCCTCCCTCCCCCTCTCTCTCCGTCTCTCCCTCTCCCTTCTCCCCCCCCCCCCCCCGTGTGTGTGTGTGTACTTTCATATTTATGCATGTGTATGTGGAGACAAGTTTGACTGGGTGTCTTCCTCAGTTCTTCATTATCTTTGCTCTGAACACAAGGTCATTCCTACAATCCAGAGCTCAATAACTCAGCTACCCCAAAATTTCAGCAGCTCTAGGAATCCTCCTGTCTTCATTTTCCTAACAATGAGATTACAGGTGTGGACCACTGATGCTCAGGCCCCTTTTGTATGTGGCAAGCACTTTATTGACTGAAATATCTACCCATCCCCTTCAGTAAACTTTATACCTTCTTTCCTACACCTGTACTTTGTAGACCCTCTGAATGTGATCGTATTAGTCTTGGAATTAATATCTATCATCACAAACATTATATATTACATGATCACAGAAATCCTGTGGCATAACAGCACAGTAAGGACTCATTGCTCCTGCATCCTGACTAGTCTCTTGGGGGTGCTATGCTGATCTTGCTTGATGGCTCATATGGAATCCTGGATCGTGTTGATGACAAATTTGCTAGTATTTAATTGGCCAGTACATAAATATGGTTACATTTAAGCAAGTCACCTGTTTTCCCATTCCAAGAGAAAACACTTTATTTTTGGTAGCAAAATCTATGTTAGATTTATTTAATTAAAAAAATGGCTAATATAGTTTAACAAATTACTGACAACAGTATTAAACCTCTGATGCACTACACTTAGTTGGGGGAGTTGGTCACAAAAGACTATACACTTTACAATCCATTTATAATACATTTAAAAATTACTATTTGAAAGATCTATATACATATATAATTTATTTTGTTCATATTGACCACTTGATCCCTTTCCCATATCTTCTTGTTCCCATTCCATCTTATTCTCCCATTCACTCTCCCTGCCCCCCTTTTTTCTGTGTGTGCTGGTCAAGGGAGGGAAGACAGAAAGAGACAGAGCCTACTGAGTTTAATAAGGATTGCTTACATGAGCGTGAGTTGGGAATGATTTACTAGACCATGGGCAGCTTACTAATGACTTCCTTTCTGCAGAAAGTGCCTTGCCCTCCACCAGCAGCCACTCTCTGTCATCAGGTCCTCAGGAAGGGTTGAAGCCTTTCAAGATCCTCTCCCATCACTGATGGAATCTTGTCTGAATCCTATGCAGGTCGCACAGATGCTGTGAGTTTGTGAGTACGAAGACCAGACAACCATATCCAAGAGACATTTCATAGCATTCTTCCCTGTCTTTCATTTAGTACTAAGTACTCAACAATCACATATTTTAGTACACTGATCAGAATAGTGTCACTACTTTATCTGTTTTCATTTGCAAATGAAGCCAAGAGATAGTACTTACCTGTAAGTTGTGTAGCAAAGGATACAGACAAAGGAAAATAAAAATAAAAATTTGAACCAGTATTGCATGTGATCTATGTTGAACTATTTAGTCAATTAATTCACCCAAATCTCTTTTGGCCCCTGTAATTATACAATGCTTTCTAAGTATAATGCATATAATTAGAGAAAAACAGACCAATCATCCTTTTCATTATGTGTTTCCCATCCTATTTGGGACTTAAATATAGGAAACTGTATATAGGCAAGAATTTGACATTTTCAAAGAAATAATTTGTTATCGAAGAGGGACCTCTTAGTAGCAATATTTAGAAGTAATATAAAGAAAAGATTTTAGGTAGAGCAAGTCTCACCTCTATGGTGTTATTAGTTGATCACATAAATTGCTTAGTATTTTTTTATCTAGAAATTTGCAGACATCATTTCTAAATTGGTCTCGATATGGTGATTGGTGCATTACAAGTAAGTAACAACAGTAAATAATTCATAATCAAATCTCCCTTGCAGACATATGTAAACACATAAATATCTATAATAAATTAGAATGGAACAGGATGACTTTGATTTGATTGACAAAACCACCTGATGCTTTGTCTCCAGGGAGACATCATCAAGCATGCTGTAGATAATCCACTGCAAATTAGAATTGCTTGCATGACTTTGTTCTGAAGCTCAATTAACTTTGAGATCTAAAAACGCTTTAGGGAAGAACGTTTAAGCTGATAATAAGGAGAGTTGTTAGTCTATCTGGATAGACTAAGATAGGCAACAATGAAAATAATCATTTAGTAAATCACACACACACACATATATACATACATATATATATGGAAAATTATAAAACCGCAAATATGTTTAGCAATTGTATTTTAAAACTATGCTCTTTTGTGTTGTTTTCTTTAATATTTTGCAGTGTCTACATTTCAATATCTTTATGAACATAACAATTTCAGAGTCTTATATTAATGTACTTCTTATATATAAAGGTTATTTGTTTCTGTAAAATAGGGGGACGATAAATTAATGTTTCTATAAAACCACTTGTATATTATATTTAAAAAGCACAATGGACCATTTAAAACTGAGAATTCTGTTTTGTTTCTTCTCCACAATTATTTTTTAGAATTTTATGTTTCTTCCATAAATATGCTGCAATCTTATAAAAATGATTGGTACTCAAAATGAATTAATGTACCATTATCACAAACTAAAACCCTTTCTTCTAACCAATAATACCAGTAAAATTTTGTGCTATATTCTGGTATACTTTCCTTTTGTCTCTTTTCTAAGTAAGAACCTTATTATAATGATGGTTCAAATCACAAAGAGCTAAATGTTTATTTTTCTATTTCCTTCATATCTGTGAATTAAATTAATTTAAATGGTGCATGAATTTTATAAATAATGACTATTTCTGTTTATTACAAAAAAGGTAAATGGCAAAATAATAAGGTTCACTTGATTTTTTTAAATTTTATTTTATTTTTATAAGGTATTTTCCTCGTTTACATTTTCAATGCTATCCCAAAAGTCTGCCATACCCACCCCCCCAATCCACTACCCACCCACTCCCCCGTTTTGGCCCTGGGGTTCCCCTGTACTGGGGCATATACAGTTTGCAAGTCCAATGGGCCTCTCTTTGCAGTGATGGCCGACTAGGCCATCTTTTGATACATATGCAGCTAGACTCAAGAGCTCCGGGGTATTGGTTAGTTCATAATGTTATTCCACCTATAGGGTTGCAGTTCCCTTTAGCTCCTTGAGTAATTTCTCTAGCTCCTCCATTGGGGGCCGTGTGACCCATCCAATAGCTGACTGTGATCATCCACTTCTGTGTTTGCTAGGCCCCGGCATAGTCTCACAAGAGACAGCTATATATGGGTCCTTTCAGCAAAATCTTGCTAGTGTATGCAATGGTGTCAGCGTTTGGGAGCTGATTATGGGATGGATCCCTGCGTATGGCAGTCTCTACATGGTCCATCCTTTCGTCACAGCTCCAAATTTTGTCTCTGTAACTCCTTCAATGGATGTTTTCTTCCCATTTCTAAGAAGGGGCAAAGTGTCCACACTTTGGTCTTCGTTCTTCTTGAATTTCATATGTTTAGCAAATTGTATCTTATATCTTGGGTATCCTAAGTTTCTGGGCTAATATCCACTTATAAGCTGTGAAAAACAAAGTCAAATAAAACAAACAAAATCCCTGTAAGGAGTGATTGCTTTTGAGAACTTGTGCACAAAGTCACCATACTCCTCAATTTAGATGTTTGAGAATTCACTGACTTCCACTGGGTTCATCTCATTGATGAAGAATGATTAATGTATGTTTATAAGTGTCCATAAACAATGAACAGCACCTTCTGAAGAACACAGAGGAACAATAGGTAAAAGTCTGTAGTCTCTGGATTGAGCCTTGGTTTCTACTCTTTTCATGAATTTGTTAGACTCCCTGGGCCTGTGATGTCTAAAATATCCTTGAAATGCCAAGTCCTAAATGGGATACTTCATCAATCCCTCCCCTCAGGGCTCAGGAAATTCAGTGGTAGAGAAGACAGAAAGACTATAAAAGTCAGGGGGATGGAAGACTCCAAAGAAGCAAAGCCTTCTAGATACACCAGGACTGCTGCACATATATACAAACTCATGTATGAGCTCTGTGTCAGCGTCACAAGGCCTGCCCAGGTTTAAACCAGATGAGGAATAAAATAAGGAGAGCTGATTTGGGAGGGCAAGTAAGTGGGATGGATCTGAAAGGAATTGAGGGAGGGGAAACCGTAATCTTAATATATTGTACAAAAAATGTTTTCTATTAAAATGTTAGTAAAGAATGCTCACAGTGTTGTTATGAAAAGGAGATAGGTTAGATAGTATAGACAGAAAGATATAGTTTTTATCCATTTTTATAGTAGCACAAAATTTCAGACACTTAAATGTAATATTAAAGAAAAATGTTAAAACTTCTATGCAGCCATTTTAAACTTGAATGAATGACATTACTATGTGTAGCGTTTGTGTTCACATTCACTCCTCAATGGCTTTTGAACAAAAATTTATCACTTAGCATTTTCTTTGTAAGTATAGTATTTATCTCCAAAAGATCTTACTACAGCCCTGTACAATAGTCTCAAGTGGGAATAATCTTAAAAATAAGTTCATATAGCAAAGTAATTTCATACATAAAATAACACATTAGATAATTATTGATCAAAATAGAGTAGATATTCTATGGTTGTATTATATTGATGGCAATTTGAAACAAAATAAAAGAATATCTATACGTAAAAATTAGCCCATTTATGCGTGTGTATCAACCTATACTAAGCTTTATTATTCACAATGCATCTTATTTATTGAGAAAACATCATTGTCCTCTTGTAAATTGTTTTCCTATGATGTTAAATGAATTGTACTTTTACTTCTTGGAAAATTTTTTATTTTATGTTTTTTTGTTCCACACTTATACTTCTAATAATACTTTCAAACTTTGGAATTTTCTTCCAATGCAATTGCTTCTATTCAGGTTTTAAAGTATATCAAAACTGAACAAGAATGGACACCATAATATTCTTCCCATGTAGTTAATTCACAACCAAGAAAGGCATATTTTTCTGCATGCATTGTTTTTGCTTTCCTAGTGAAAAATACAAAGTAGTTTTTGAGAAATGATGGGTTACCTTGTAAGCTATTTCTATGCCTTATCCCAATTTCTTCTTTTAAAGAAACACACAGGGCATCTGTCTGTCTGCCCATCTATCTATTTTCTATCTGGATGTGTATATAAATTCCTGTGATGTTACTCAAGGAATTTTCTCATGGAATTTCATTTCATTTTATTTCCTATTTTTCTTTCATTAAGCATTAAATTTCTGTATCTAATGCTTTACTTTTCAGTCCAGTTGTGGATATTTCTACATGCAATCCATGTTGCACCTTTTAAAAATGTCTCTCAGATTGTATATTTGAATGAAATTTATATGTCATATCATTTTCATATGTTGGATTTTAAAGGGTGGTATAAAATTTGACTAATTTTTATTATTATTAGCAGCATACAACCTTCCATCTATCCAAACATTGTCAGTGTTTGTGACTTCTAGAGTCACAATAATTTTAGAAAGTACATGTGGTGTGGACATTGCACTCAAAACTTAACTGAAGTTTCTCACTAATACTGATAATATACTTTCTGTATTGTAATGAGTTGTACACATACATGTTTTATTTCCTAAGAAAATCCCCATCATATGTATTTTTTGTTTGCTTTTGCTTTAAGGAGACATGAAGTTTGACATAATTGTGCTACATTATTTTCTTCTAATTTGGCAGATAATTTCTTTTTTATATTTATTTGTCATTGTTATTTTTATTTAAAAATATGGAATCCATACCTTAAAAGTTTCTGTATCTATGTTATTTTATTTTGAGAATTTCATACATGTGCAGTGTGTTTACATCATTTAAACTCTCTCTTCCCTCTACTTCAGTTACTTATATGCCTCTCCATTCCTTCTCATATTCATGCTCTATATTTCTTTAATTAGTTTTGTTACACACACAATCTGCTGAGTCCATCTAGTATTATAGATATGCATATGTATATGATATATGTGTATGTGTGTATATGGTGTATGTGTATATGTATGTGATACATATGTTGTATGTGTATTGTATGCATATGATATATATACACATATATATGTTGTATGTGTGTGTGGTATGTATGTATGCATATATGTATGTGATATATATAATTTAGAGTTGACCACTGGTGATTAAATGACATATGAAGGGACTCTTCCTGGAGAAGATTTATTCTCACTCTTTTAGAAGCCATTAGTTGCTTTTAGGTGTAGAGTCTTGTGAGATTTACCCTATCTACATAGGAATGTCAAGTGGTATTGTTATTGTCCAGGCCTTGTATATTTAGCCATTTTGTTAATGCTTTAGGGATACAACTTCCTGTCATATATAAAAGAAATCATCTCATATCATTGACAAGCATGATAGGATATCCCAAGAATGTAATCATTGGTTTATATTTTGGGAATAACCAATAGTAGCCTACTTGGGTTTAAGGCTCACTCACTCCATTGGAGGTAATACATTCACGATACTGTAAATCTTGCCAACTACTCTAGATCATAGACTCTAGAGAATGACCTCTTACTGACACTTT
Source organism: Mus musculus (assembly GCF_000001635.26). Lineage (NCBI taxonomy): Eukaryota > Metazoa > Chordata > Mammalia > Rodentia > Muridae > Mus > Mus musculus. Next base: position 50,051,295 of record NC_000078.6, on the reverse strand, counting down.
CCTAAACAGTATAACTCTCAACTGCACATAAACACTTAGCATTGTATGAACAAATATACCTTGCTCTTACTTTTTATCAAAGTCTGTTCTTTCTGCATTACATGGAAACCTTCACGTAAATGTACAACTCATCAAACCGCAGAGAACAGATTACTGTGGGTTGTTTATACCAAACAGATACAACTAAAGCATAACACCTGTACCTAAGACTCAGGGGATATCACAGAAGCGGTATACAGAGAGGGTGATATCAACACAATTTTTAACATTTAGATAGAATGAGGTCGATATAGTCAACAATGTATGCATGTATGAAATTCTCAAATAATAAAATATAAAAGGATAATAGAACTTACAGGGAGAGTCAAGTAAAATATGTAACATTTACAAAACACTTTAACAAACTACTTGGGTGTAAAGCTTAAATCATCAATGCAGTTTTATCTATCAGTCCAGACTTTTTTTGATTTTTAAAAATTTATCTTTATTGGATATTTTATTTAATTACATTTCAAACATTATTTCCTTTTCTGGTTTCCCCTTTGCTAACCCCCTACCCCATTCCCCCTCCCTCTGCTTTTATGAGAGTGCTCCCACACTGACACACTTACTGCCACCTCCCTGTCCTGACATTCCCCTACACTGGGGTATCAAGCCTTCACAGGACTAAGGGATTCTCCTCCTATTGATGCCTGACAAGGCCTTCCTCTGCTAAATATGTGACTGGAGCCATAGGTTACTACATGTGCACTCTTTGTTTGGTGGTTTAGTCCCTGTGAGCTCTGTGGGTCTGCTTGGTTGATATTGTTGTTCTTCTTATGGGATTCTGAAGATATAGTACTATTTTACTGATGTCCAAATTTTCAAGGACTTGCTTTTCATATTGAGATCTTTGTTCCACTTGGACTGGTTTTCTGGTGCATAGTTGGGGTCAGTTATTAAATTAGATAATTCTGTGCAAACAGGATGTCCACATCTGAAAGAATGAAACAAAACACCTGCTTCTTGCTAGTTACAGAATCAACCAACAAGTTTAAAACTTAAGTGTAAGATTCAAACTCAAATTAATAGAAGAAGTAGAGGCTTCAGAACATTGGAACAGACAGTATTTTTTTTCCTGTAACAAACTTTTGGTTTTATTATTACTTGTAATCAACAACAACAACTAAAGGCATATGTGTGTTTCTTTCCTTTTTCAAAGTGCACTTTACAGGACATAAAGTTTGCTACTCAGGTTCTACATTATGAACACATTTCAAAAGGCATCTTTCTATGGCTCTGGAATTCTTTAGGAGTCATCCTCTTTATCTTCAAGCAGCTTCATCTAATAATTTGCTTTAAATTTTATTATGTTTGTTGGCTATTTTCTTTATCTACATTTCAAATGTTATCCCCTTTCCTGGTTTCCCTTCCTCCTGGAAACACCCTATCACATCCTCCCTCGCCCTGTTTCTATGAGGATGTTTCTCTACCCACACAACCACTCCTACTTCCCCACCCTCCACTGGGCATCTATTGAGCCTTCATAGGAACAAGGACCTCTCTTCCCACTGATGCATAACAAGACCATCCTCTGCTACATATGCAGTTGGATCCATGTGCACTCTTTGGTTGGAGGTTGAGTCCCTGGGAGCTCTAAGGGGGGGGGGGTCTAGTTGGTTGATGTTGTTGTTCTTCCTATGGGGTTGCAAACCTCTTCAACTCCTTCAGTCCTTTCTCTAAGTCCTTTGGGACCCCGCACTCGGTCCAGTGGTTTTCTGTGAACAGCCACCTCTGTATTTGTCAGGCACTGGCAGAGCCTCTTTAGGAGAAAGCTTTATCAGGCTCCTGTCAGCAAGCTCTTGTTGGCATTCGCAATAGTGTCTAGGTTTGGTGGTTTTTCATGAGATGGATTACTATGTGGGGAAGTGTCTGCATGGTTATTTCTTCATTCTCTGCTCCAAGCTTTGTCTCTGTAACTCCTTCCATGGGTATTTTGTTCCTCCCTCTAAGAAAAAAATCAAAATATTCACACTTTGGTCTTCCGGTTTCATGTGTTTTGAAAATTGTATCTTGACTTTTCTGAGCTTCTGGGCTAATATCCACGTATCAGTGAGTGCATATCATGTGTATTCTTTTGTGATTGGGTTACATCACGTAAGATTATATTCTCTAGATCCATCCATTTGCCTAAGAATTTAATAAATTCATTGTTTTTAATAGTTGTGTAGTACTCCATCATGAAAATGTACCACATTTTTGTATCCATACCTCTGCCGAGGGACATCTGGGTTCTTTCCAGCTTCTGGCTATTATAAACTCACTATGAACATAGTGGAGCATGTGTCCTTATGAAAAGTTGGAGCATCTTCTGGGTATATGCCCAGGAGTGGTATTGCTAGACCTTCCATGAGTACTATGTCCAATTTTCTGAGGACACACCAAACTGATTTCCAGAGTGGTAGTACCAGCTTTCAATCACACCAGCAATGGAGGAATGTTCCTCTTTCTCCACAACCTTGCCAGCATCTTCTGTCACCTGAGTTTTTTTTCTTAGCCATTTTCAGTGGTGTGAGATAGAGTCTCAGAGTTGATTTGATTTGTATTTCCCTGATGATTAAGGATGTTGAACATTTTTTTAGGTGCTTCTCGGCCATTCAGTATCCCTCAGTTGAGATTTGTTTGTTTAGCTTTGTACCCCATTTTTAATAGGGTTATTTGGTTTTCTGGAGTCTAACTTCTTGAGGATATTAACCTTCTATTGGATTTAGGATTGGTAAAGATCTTTTCTCAATCTGTTGGTTGCCTTTTTGTCTTATTAACAGTGTCCTTTGCCTTATAGAAGCTTTGCAATTTTATGAGGTCCCATTTGTTGATACTTAATCTTACAGCACAAGCCATTGGTGTTTTTTTTTTTTTTTTTTTCAGGAATTTTTCCTCTGTGCCTGTATCTTCAAGGCTCTTCCCGACTTTCTCCTCTATACGTTTCAGTGTCTCTGGTTTTATGTGTAGTTCCTTGATCCACTTAGACTTGAGCTTTGTACAAGGAGATAGGAATGGATTGATTCCCATTCTTCTACAAGATAACTGCCAGTTAAGCCAGCACCATTTGTTGAAAATTCTGTCTTTTTTCCACTCGATAGTTTTAGCTCCCTTGTCAAAGATCAAGTAAACATAGGTGTGTGGGTTCATTTCTGGGTCTTTAATTCTATTCCATTGATCTACCTATCTGTCTCTGTACTAGTACCATGCAGTTTTTAATCACAATTTCTCTGCAGTATAGCTTGAGGTCAGGGAAGGTGATTCCACCAGAGGTTCTTTTATTGTTGAGAATATTTTTTGCTATCCTAGGTTTTTTGTTATTCCAGATGAATTATCAAATTGCCCTTTCTTATTCTGTGAAGAATTGAGTTGGTATTTTGATGGGGATTGTGTTGAATCTGTAGATTGCTTTCGGCAAGATAGCCATTTTTACTATATTAATCCTGCAAATCCATGAGAATGGGAGATCTTTCCATCTTCTGAGATCTTCTTTGATTTCTTACTTCAGAGACTTGAAGTTCTTGTCATACAAATCTTTCACTTGCTTGGTTAGAGTCACACCAAGGTATGTGATATTATTTGTGAATATTGTGAAAGGTGTCATTTCCCTAATTTCTTTCTCAAAAGAAATTCCTGTTTATCCTTTGGGTAGAGGAAGGCTACTGATTTGTTTGAGTTAATTTTATATAGAGCCAGTTTGCTGAAGTTGTTTATCAGCTTTAGGAGTTCTCTGGTGGAATTTTTGGAGTCACATAAGTATAAGATCATATTATCTACAAATAGTGAAGAGACTTATAACCATCCTTTTGAATTGTATTGTCTTGTAGTTTTTCTGTGTCATGTACATTAGGCATCATTATTATGGGACTAGTGATTCATAGGCATGATATCTTGTCTTGGTTTCTGGCATTTCTAATTCTGTGCTGGGACTTGAAATAATTGGTTGAGTTTTGTGTGTGTTAATTTCTAGTCATTTCATTTCAGTAGATGAATTTGAAATTGAGAATAGAGGACTAATTCCTAGTAGAGTTGAGTCACCTTTTCTTTTACAGATCTTGTATTCATGCTCTGAAACTCTCCAGTCTTCCTCTTACTACCAGATATTGTCTTGTGTAGTTAGGGTTTCTTTTTGGCTGGGACTATAACTTTTCCTGTGAGTTGAGGAAATATCAACACACCTTTGGTCTTTCCTAGAGTCAGATCTGGTCCCCATGGTGATCCCTTGCCTACTACTTAGAGTTGCTTGGAGATGTAAAATTTCCCACAAACCTTTGTACCTTACCACTAGTTAAATTCTGTTCTTATCCTGGGTCCCCAGCTTCCTATGCAACTAATGCAAGATGCACTCCTTTATAAACACCAATGGTCCTTACCAAGTCTTAGAGTTGCTGTGACTCCTGTTTTTTCAGCAACTAAGGGAGCTGTTGTGCAATAAGTAACTTCTCTTATACCGCAAACCTATGGTCCTAACACAAGCCCCACTTCAGTGACTATTTTGGGGCCTCAGTTTCTGCTGAAGCTTCTGGGACCTATGAACTCCCCCCAAAACTAATAGGTTTTATGCTGATTGAGAGCTGTGTTACCCTCTGGCTCTATCACTTTTCCTGAAGCCACTGGGAAATCTATAACTTCTTGCTTACTCCTAGGTCTAACTGGTAGTTGAGTATGTTTCATGATCTCGTTCTACAGTTTCCATTGAAGCTCACATAAAACATTTTTTTGGTTTTGTTTATAATATGATGTAAAACCACGAAAAGATAAAATATATAAAAGGTTATATCAAACTATCTCTTTCTGTAAAGGAAAAGAAATGATCAATAGATTTAAAAGGTGATGGGAGAAAATAACTATGAATGGTACTTTTGACAAGGTGCTAATATACAGTATATATATAAGGAATTGATAGCTGTAATAGCTAAATTACAATGTTTGCTTTGTAAATAGTGAGGACCTCAGTTCTGATGTAAAAAAAAAAATTCTAGCCATGGTAAAACACTCCTGCAGCCCCAAACCTGGAGAGAATAGATAAGAGGATATTTGGGACTGAGTTGAGGAAGATATCCAATTTAAATCTATGGCTTCCTCAGGAATAAGCACATATATGGATATACTTCACCATGGACATATGCACCTTCAGTCATATATGTATATGAGAAAGGGCACAAGTACATATATACACTAAACATGAATAGAAAACTAAAACTTTGGCCAGGCAGTGGTGCCACATACCTTTAATCCCAGAACTTGGGATGCAGAGGCAGGCAGATTTTGAGGCCGGCCTGGTCTACAGAGTGATATCTAGGACAGCCAGGGCTATACAGAGAAACCCTGTCTCAAAAAACCAAAAACCAAACCAAACCAAACCAAAAAACAAAAAGACAAAAACAAACAAACAAACAAACAAACAACCTTTGCAATATCAAACGCCAAATAGTGGACTTGAAATCAGCAATAGAAATAATCATATTGCAAAAAGATATCCACAAAGCTAATAGATATATAAGAAAATATTCAGCATCAATAATAATAATAGTAAGGGGAGACACAAACAAAATCCATAAGAGTTATCTTGAAATTTCAGAAAAAAATAAAACAAAACAAACAAACAAAAAAGCTGATCTTGTTTCCCGGGTCTCTCAGAGACCAGTCCATGCAGGAGAGTATGTGGGCCACAGAAGCAACAGAGCTTCTTGGACAGGGGCCTTCCAGGCCTTCATCCTCAGACAGGAGGCAGAGCTGAGACCCAGACCTCTGCATACCTTCCCTGACAGAGGAGAGCTTACCTGCAGAGAGTGCTCTAACCACTGGGTCTCAGGAGAGAGTTGGACTCCCAGGAGTGCTGACAGAGGCTAACAGAATCACAGGAGGAACAAGCTCCAGCCAGAGACAGCTAGAACATCTAACACCAGAGATTTCCAGATGGCAAAAAGCACACATAAAAATCTCACTAACAGAAACCAAGACCACTTGGCAATATCGGAACCCAGTACTTCCACCACAGCGAGTCCTGGATACCCTAACACACCTGAAAATCAAGACTCAGATTTAAAATCATATCTCAAGATGCTGGTAGAGGATTTTGAGAAGGGCATTAATAACTTACTTAAAGAAATACAGAAGAACACCGCTAAACAGGTAGAAGTCCTTAAAGAAGAAGCACAAAAATCCCTTAAAGAATTACAGGAAAACACAACAAAGCAAGTTATGGAACTGAACAAAACCATCCAAGACCTAAAAATGGAAGTAGAAACAATAAAGAAAACCAAAAGGGAGAGAACTCTGAAGATAGAAATCCTAGGAAAGAAATCAGGAACCATAAATGCGAGCATCAGAAACAGAATACAAGGGATGGAAGAGAAAATCTCAGGTGCAGAAGATTCCATAGAAAACACGAACACATCAAAGACAATGAAAAATGCAAAAAGACCCTAACTCAAAATCAGGAAATCCAGAACACGATGAGAAGACCAAACCGACAGATAATAGGAGTAGATGAGAATGAAGATTTTCAAATTAAAGGACCAGTAAATATCTTCAACAAAATTATAGGAGAAAACTTCCCTAACCTAAAGAAAGAGATGACCATGAACATACAAGAAGCCTACAGAACTCCAAATAGACTGGACCAGAAAAGAAATTTCTCCCTACATATAATAATCAGAACAACAAATGCACTAAATAAAGATAGAATATTAAAAGCAGTAAGGGAGAAAGATCAAGTAACATATAAAGGCAGATCTATTAGAATTACACCAGACTTATCACCAGAGACTATGAAAGACAGAAGAGCCTGGACAGATGTCATACAGACCCTAAGAGAACACAAATGCCAGCCCAGGCTACTATACCCAGCAAAACACTCAATTACAATAGATGGAGAAACCAAGGTATTCCATGACAAAAGCAAATTCAGTCCATATCTGTCCATGAATCCAGCCCTTCAAAGGATAATATAGAGAAAACTACAACACAAGGAGGGAAATTACACTCTAGAAAAAGCAAGAAAGTAATCCTTCAACAAATCTAAAAGAAGACAGCTGCAAGAACAGAATACCGATTCTAACAACAAAAATAACAGGAAGCAACAATTACTTTTCCTTAATATCTCTTAATATCAATGTACTCAATTCCCCAATAAAATGACATAGACTAACAGACTGGCTACATAAACAGGATTCAACATTTTGCTGCATACAGGAAACCTACCTAAGGGACAAAGACAGACACTACCTCAGTTTAAAAGGCTTGAAAACAATTTTCCAAGCAAATGGTCAGAAGAAACAAGCTGGAGTAGCATTCTAATGTGGAATAAAATCATCTTTCAAACCAAAGTTATAAAAAGAGACAAAGAGGGGCACTTCATACTCATAAAAGTTAAAATCTTTCAAGATGAACTCTCAATTCTGAATATCTATGCTCCAAATGCAAGGGCATCCACTTTCATTAAAGGAAGTATAGTAAAGTTAAAAGCACGCATTGCATTGCACACAGTAATAGTGGGAGAATTCAGCACCCCACTCTCATCAATGGACAGATTCTGGAAACAGAAACTAAACAGAGACACATTGAAACTAACAGAAGCTATGAAAAAATGGATTTAACAGATATCTACAGAACATTTTATTCTAAAACAAAAGTATATACCTTCTTCTCATCTCCTCATGGTACCTTCTCCATAAGTGGATATTAGCCGAGATACTTAGAATTCCCAAGATACAATTTGAAAAACACATGAAACTCAAGAAGAAGGAAGACCAAAGTGTGGATACTTCATTCCTTCTTAGAATGTGGAACAAAATAGCCATGGAAGTAGTTACAGAGATAACGTTCAGAACTGAGACAGAAGGAAGAACCATCCAGAGACTGCCCCACCTAGGGATCTACCCCATAAACAACCAAACCCCCAGACACCAAGATTTTTATGACAGGACCCTGATACATACATATATATATATATATATATATATATATATATATATATATATATATATATATATCTTGTGACGCTATGCCAGTGCCTGGCAAATATAGAAGTGGATGCTCACAGGCTTCTATTGGATGGATCACCGTGTCCCCAATGAAGGAGTTAGAGAAGGTACCCAAGGAGCTAAAGGGGTCTGCAACCCTATAGGAGGAACAACAATATGAACTAACCAGTACCCCTCAGAGATTGTATCTCTAGCTTCATATGTAGCAGTGGATGGCCTAGTCGACAATCAATGTGATGAGAGGTCCTTGGTCTTGCAAAGATTATATGCCCAAGTACAGTGGAATGGCAGGGCCAGGAAGTGGGAGTGGGTGGGTTGGGGAGCAGAGCAGGGGGAGGGTATAGGGGAATTTCGGGATAGCATTTGAATTGTAAATGAAGAAAATACCTAATAATAACTTTTTTTTAAAAAAAGGTTTTACCAAATGGCAATAGATAATGAGTGCTTGTGAAGGAGTGCAGGAAGGGCATCTGTATATCAAACGCTATGAATATCCCTCAAAATATTAAAACCTCATATATCATGTGATCCAGCAATCCACTCCTTTACACATACTGAAAAGAATGAAAACAATCAGAGGTATAACTATTTTCAGGTTCATTGTGTCACTATTCACGATAGTTAGTAAGTGCCCATAACCATAAACAACCTAAGCGTCCATGATCTGTTAAATGAAAAGGAATAATCGTGTAGATGCTTAAATATTGGACATTATTTACTTATAAAAGTATTATAATTCTGTCAGCAATGTGAGTAAACCTGGATATCAGACATAGTAAAACTACTCTAATTTGTTAGTGAATTTTAAAAAAACTGTTCATCTCATGGAAATCCAGAATTGAATGGTGGATATTATATGCTATGGAGGGGAAGGCAGAAGGAGAGGGTGATGATTACTAAGTTATTAGGACACAATAAGAAGTTCTGTAGTGATATTTACTGTGCAGCTGGAAGGAAGAGCTAATGGTTGTGAACTATGTCTTTCAAAAGCTAGAAGAAAAGGTTCCTTATGTGTTCATCATAAGGAGGCTTATATTCTTCTAACTCTCTGATTTATTAGTAAAGACTACTTAAATTAAATTCCAAAGAAAAGAAAAAAATGTGGAAAATTTTCTTGCAGTTTAGATAAATATTTAGTGAGATAGCTACTCTGGAGGTGTCATTATTAAAGGTTTACTCAATTATGCTAAATAAGTTGATATATTTACATTGTTTTATTCAACGTCTATCATCTACAATTATCAAAGAAGAAATGTGATTGGTAAGTTGTCAGTTCAGTTTTGTAATACCTTAAAATGCTTTAGCATATTTTAGCATATCATTTTGAGAGCAGCAAATATCTCTAATGTATAGCATTAATAAACGGTGATAGACATCAGTGTAAACACTGCATCTGTTGCCAACAAAAGTTACACCAAAGGCAGCCACTCAGCGGTTCAGAAATTCTATGGTAGTATAAACAGAGGTCTTCAGGATCATCAGGAGTGTACGTTTCTCCTTGAACTTTTGCACTTGGAGAACATTGTTTTTATAGATAAACTATTTGCTGAGTTTAAGAGACTAACACCGTGTATATGACATTGTCAAACACTAGAAAGAAAATATTTGCTCATATTTTACCCGAGGGAGATTATTTCGGAGACAAACAAAGGCTATGACAATATTTTTATGTATAAAATCTAGCAAAGTATTATCACAAAACACAATTAAGCACAAAATGAAATGATCAAATGAGTTCTCTTAAATGATAATTTTATATTTTGAGTAAAATTTGTAATTGAAAAAAAAATATTTAAATATTAAATATATGTCATAATTCAAATATATTGTGTTTTGGTATTGTCTCTCATGGATAATTCTAGTTTAAAAGCTAACATTATGAAATTCACTTGCACGTAAAGTCATTGTGTATGTACTGTGTTATTATAAAAGACAGACACCACACAATCAAACTAACTGCAAGTAACACTTCCCTCTTACTATCAAGCTTTGTGAGAACTATGACAAAATGTTTTAATTTCCTTTTTTACATAAGAGTGTATATAACAATCCTACTTTTTTCTGTTGAATAAAATAAACATAACCACACAATCTGTTCCAGCTTGGTTTCTGTTGCTGTGATAAAACACTGGCCAAAAGCAACTTGAGGAGGGAAGTGTTTATCAGGACAGGAACTCAAGACTGAGACCTGAAGATAGGAACTGAGAGACCATGTGGAAACACTGTCTACTAGCATTTTTCCTATGACTTGCTCAGTCTGTTTCTTATACATCCTGAGAGTACCTGTGTAGTGATGCCCATGGTGGCCTGGGCACTCTTACATCAGTTAGCTATAATGAAAACCCAGAACTACCCCAGAAGTAGTTCACAGACAAATCTGATAGAGGCAATTTCCCAACTGTGATTTTCTCTTTCTAAGTATGTCTAGCTTTATGACAAGTTGACAAAAACTAACCAGGACAATATATCAATCACATTTCATTTTTAATTTAGGAGATTAATTTAAATTTTAATAGTCCATATACTTCAATTTGTGGGTACCAAACTCCCAATTTTATTAGGAACCAACAACTTGCTGGGCTTAGAATCAGATTTTTAAGTTAAGAAAGCTGAGAAAACAGATGACCAGGAAGAGATTGTCGCGTCTGCTCTCGACCAGCAAGAACGACACGACCAACAAGAACGACACGACCACCAGTCCTTCTAATAGCAGTTTATTCAGCAAACTTCAGTCTTCATCTCTCTTGCTTCAACTTTATCTCTCTTCATCTTTCTCACCATCTATCTCCCCCGAACCCGGGGCCTCTCACTCTTACATACTCTCAGTCCCCATCCACTCACAGCAGGCCACATCACCTCATCAGGCACGCAGCTTCAGCCAAACAGGGCGGCAGGGGCGTGTCTCCACCAAATATGGACTTATTTAAACTGCCAGCATCATGGTGCACCTGTGCAGCTCTCATGATGGTCATGGCTTATTTTCAGGTGGATGAGGAAGTCAGGTGCAAGTCAATAACACTTAGCTGCAGTCCCGGGCGCCAACTTGGGACTGCTGCCACACCCGCTCCTCACAAGAGATGAGTTTGGTGTGTCTCTAAGCTTGTAAAAACACATGCTTCTACACATCCTGTACTGGGAACACCTTTGGCATTCTATGATTTCCAATTAGCATACATGTAAAAGTAACTTTTATTCCTCTGATGACATGGTAAGATGAGAGCTGTGTCCAAACTGTGAACCCAAACTGTGTGAATACACAACTAGGGCTGAACCCAATTTTTTTTCTTCACAATGGTAGGAAAGTGCTTTATTTTTTTTAATTTAACAATTTTTATTAGATATTGTCTTCATTTACATCTCAAATGCTATCCCCAAAGTCCCCTATAGCCTCCCCTGCCCTGCTCCCCAACCCACCCACTCCTGCTTCCTGGCCCTGGCATTCCCTGTACTAGAGCATATAATCTTTGCAAGACCAAGGACCTCTCCTCCAAAAGATGGCCAACTAGGTCATCTTCTGCTACATATGCATCTAGAGACATGAGCTCTCTGGGTACTGGTTAGTTCATACTGTTGTTCCTCCCATAGGGTTGCAGAGCCCTTCAGCTCTTTGGGTACTTTCTCTAGCTCCTACGTTGGGGGCCCTGTGTTCCATCCAATAGATGACTGTGAGCATCCATAAGGCTTGGCTTTATTGTCTCTATACAATCTAATCTTCCAATCATACTAATTAAATCTGGCTGCTCTTGGCTTTTGACTAAATTGTTCTTTTTGTTTTCAAATTAACTCTGTCAATCTATTCTTTTGTTTATTTTTTCCAGACATTGCTTCTCTGTATAGTCCTGGCTGTCCTGGAACACAATCTGTAGACCAGGCTGGCCTTGAACTCAGAAATCTACCTGCCTCTGCCTCCCAAGTGCTGGGATAAAAGGCATGCGCCACCACTGCCTAGCTTGTCAATCTGTTCTAATCTTCTGGTTTCTTTTAATTATCTGGCTTCAACTCTCTCTGCAGGCATGCACGGAACTGCATGAACTCATGAAGGAACTCAGATCTACTGTACTGTACTCAATGTACTGATTCTCACTGCAGTGACTCACTCCAGGCTCATAAGTCACTTTTCTTTCCTGTCCTGTTCACACAAGAGGGGGAGTATTCTATCTCTGACTCATTCTGTCAAGTTTTTCTGATTCATCACTTTGTCTGCCCCTTAATTAGAAGTCACTTTCAAACAAGAGTACTTCCTTCTACAAACTAACCCTACCGACATTGTTTGGTATTAATGGTGTGTGCTAAGGGAGTGTCTATCCAGTCATAGGGATTAGAGATGAGTCCTCTACACATATACTTTCTACAGGCTTGCTTTCAGAAAGGGCTAGCTAAAATTCTCACCACAACATCATTACTTTAGTTTGGTTGGGTTTTGTTATAAACTATTTGACAGTACTATAGAATTTTTTTATTACATATTTTCCTCAATTACATTCCCAATGCTATCCCAAAAGTCCCCCATATCCTCCCCCCCCCACTTCCCTACCCACTCACTCCCATTTTTTTTGGCCCTGGCTTTCCCCTGTACTGGGGCATATACAGTTTGCATGTCCAATGGGCCTCTCTTTCCAGTGATGGCTGACTAGGCCATCTTTTGATACATATGCAGCTAGAGTCAAGAGCTCCGGGGTACTGCTTAGTTCATAATGTTGTTCTACCTATAGGGTTGCAGAACCCTTTAGCTCCTTGGGTTCTCTAGCTCCTCCATTGGGAGCCCTGTGATCCATCCAATAGCTGACTGTGAGCATCCACTTCTGTGTTTGCTAGGCCCCAGCATAGTCTCACAAGAGACAGCTACATCTGGGTCCTTTCGATAAAATCTTGCTAGTGTATGCAATGGTGTCAGCGTTTGGAAGCTGATTATGGGGTGGATCCCTGGATATGGCAGTCTCTAGATGGTCCATCCTTTCGTCTCAGCTCCAAACTTTGTCTCTGTAACTCCTTCCATGGGTGCTTTGTTCCCAATTCTAAGGAGGGGCATAGTGTCCACACTTTAGTCTTCATTCTTCTTGAGTTTCATACATATGGTAATTTAATAGTAACAAAAGTATTCTTACATTTGCAAATGTAAACACATCAGTAAACTTTGAGCTTAGGCATGATACATTTCACTGGTTAGATAATGGACATTAAGATCATGTTGTCATCTCTAAAAGAATTAGCATCAGGGAGGTTGTCAGCACAGACAATGTGGAAAAATTAGAAATGGACAAAATCTACAGATCCACACTTATAGAGTCAGCCTCTGTGAGGCTCTTTTGATCCTTGGTTTCATGTTTTAAACCTTCAAATATAATTTTTAAAAGATGTCAGAAGTGGAAAACACAATGCTTTCTTTGAAATATTTATCTTTAATATACTAAACTCTTCCATTAATTGGAAACCTTTTACAATGATCAAGTAATGCTTACTGCCTCTGTCTAATTTGTGTTCATATGTCCTAATCATCTACATTTTGTTCCCAAGCCCTCCATACTACTTTAAATTCAGTACAGCCAATAAAACGCTAGCAATGTTTGAGTCAGTAGACAAATATGCCATCTCACACCCAAGTGAGAGATTGCTTCCCTCTAAAACCCAGAAGTCCACTTTAGACTATGGTTCCTTTTCTGTTCATAAGATGTAGTAGCCATTATTCACATCATTCACACCAATCAATCTCAGCACCTACAAATTGAGATTTCTGATTCATTAACCATAGTTCCCATTAAATGGTCTTGTCCACAAAAAGAGTTATCCGTCCCAGAAATCTTCAAGGATGCTGAAACATGTGAAACTATAAATGTATTTCTCACAGATAAGATAAATGGTGTGTCTTCTGGATCCTACTAGGTTTATTAGTCTTGGCTGAAAAATGCACTCTAAGAACATGCTTATATCTCTGGGCCATTGAATCCCTTCCTCTAACTTGAACTAAACCAGATTTGCCACCTCTAACTTTCTGATTGTGGATAATACTTTGCTCATCTTACAGCCAAACAAACAAACACAAACAGTTGAAAGACTTTTCTCATTCATCAAACTGCAACAAAAAGGCAAAATGTTCTGTGCTTGAAAAGGCTGTTATCAATGAACTTGACTTCATTCAACTTTATGTTTCAATTCTAATATTTTCCTCAGAAGTCTGTCAATCTATCTGTCTGTCTGTCTATCTATCTCTTTATCTATTTACTTAACTATCTATTGTCCATCTATCTAATTACATTTATTGATTTTTTTGCATATTGAACCATTCTGCATCAACAGGATGAAGGCTACTGGATCATGTTGGGTGATATTTTGGGTGTTTTCTTGGATTCAGTTTAGAAGAATTTGTTGAGAATATTTGCATGTATACTAATAAGAGAAATTGGTCTTTAATTCCATTTATTTTTGGACTTTTATGGTTACTGGGTTAATAGTGGTCTCATAAAATGGATTGGGATATGAAAGGCTCTAACAGGTCTGAGCATGGCAAACCTGGCACCAACAGGTTTTGCCTTTTACCATCCCCCGTCTTGTTAAACCATGAGATTATATTCCTAAATCTGTCCACCAAGGTCTCTTCCCACCAACCCCACCACCCCACCCCCTGGGACTGATCACCAAGATCTAACTATCAAAAAATCAAGGTCTGGTAATCAAAATTCATTATTTTGTCTAACCTAATTAAAACACCCAATCAGAACTTACCAACACATCCTAGTTCATTATAACACAGACATTTTTTTCCCTCTTAGAATTAACAATTGCAAAGTTATTTGCAGATGTGTCTGCTATTTTCATATGCAGCAACCTTGTCTCTTTCCACTGATTGATAAAGGATCTCTTAGTATTTGGTCTGTACTTGAAAATTGATGTTTGGGTGTGTGGTCTGTGCAGAATCTGTGTCAAGAGGGAAGCACACCACAGTTTGAAGGTCTCTTAAGGATATGTTCTTTCTGTTTCTATTTTGTGGAATAATTTTAGGAATAATTTGTCGTTAAGTACTCTAAAAATCTGGTAGAATTTTGTTCTAAAACCATCTGGCTCAATTTTGACTGGGAGTCTTTTAATGAGTGACTCTATTTCTTCAGGTGTTAGAAGTTTACTTTTGTAATTGGTACCTATGGAGAAAATCATACATTTATTTTAGATTTGCCAATTTGGTGTAGTACAGATTTTTAAAGTATGTTTCTCTGGTTCTCTGTAGCTCATCAGTATGTTTTTATGCCCCAACTTTCGTTTGTAATTTTGTTAATTTGTACATTCTCCCTCTGACTTTTATTTAATTAGGATAAAGATTTGTCAAACTTACAGATTTTCTTAAAAAAAAAAAACAACTCTTCATTTAATTGGCTCTTTGTATTGTTCTCTGTTTCTATTTTATTGATTTCAGCCCTCAGTTTGATTATTTCCTGCAGCCTATTTGTCTTGGGTGTTCTTGCTTCTTTTTGTTTTAGAGCTTTCAGGTGTGGTGTTAAGTTGCTAGTATGGGATCTCTACCATTATTTAATGTGGCACTGAGAATGTGGCTAAGGATCTGCCTTTAGAACCTTTCTTATTGTGTCTTGTAAGTCTGGCTGTATATTTGTATCATTTTCATCCAATTTTAAGCAGTCTTTAATTTCTTTGTTCATTTCTTTCTTGACGCCCCCCCCCCTTTTTTAATTCCAAAGAGGGTTGTTCAGTTTCCATGCATATGTAAGCTTTCTGTTGTTGTTGATATCCAACTTTAACCTATGGTGATCTGATGGGATGCAGGAAGTTATTTCGATTTTTTTTTTAACCTGTCAGGGTTTGCTTTGTGTCTCAGTATGTGGCCTATTTTGGAAAAAGCTCCATGAGAAAAAGGTATATTCTTTTGTGTTTGGATAAAATGTTCTGTAGATATGTTACATCAATTTGATTCATAAGGTCTCTTAGCTCCAGTGTTTCCCTGCTTGGTTTGGTTGACATGTTGGTGAGAGTAAAATATTGAAATCTCCCACTATTATTGTGTCAATATGTGATTAAAAGTGTAGTAGTATTCATTTTACAAACTTGGGTTCCCTTGTGTTTGATCCATAAATTGTAAGAATTGCAAGATCCTCTTGGTGGGCATTTGCTTTGATGAGTATGATGTGTACTTCTCTCTCTCTCTCCCTCTCTTCTCTCTCTCTCTCTCTCTCTCTCTCTCTCTCTCTCTGTCCTTCCTTCCTTCTTTCTTTCTTTCTTTCTTTCTTTCTTTCTTTCTTTCTTTCTTTCTTTCTTTCCATTTCAAATGTTATCCCCCTTCCTGGTTTCCCCTCCAAAAACCCCCTATCCGTTTCTCCTCCTGCTCAACAACCCACCCACTTCTGCTTCCTGGCCCTGGAGTTCTGCTATACTGGGGTATAGAACCTTCACAGGACCAAGGGCCTCTCCTCTCATTGATGACTGATTAGGCCATTCTCTGCTACATATGCAGCTAAAGACACAAGTCCCACCATGTGTTTTCTTTGGTTGGTGGTTTAGTCCCAGGGAGCTTGGGGGTACTGGTTAGTTCATATTGTTGTTCCTCCTATTGGGCTGCAACCCCTTGAGCTCCTTGGGTCCTTTCTCTAGCACCTTCATAGGGGATCCTGTGCTCCATCCAATGGATAGCTGTGAGCATCCACTTCTGTATTTTTCAGGCACTAGCAGAGCCTCTCAGGGGACAGCTATATCAGGCTACTGTCAGCAAGCACTTGTTGGCATCCACAATAATGTCTGGGCTTGGTGATTGTATATGGGATGGATCCCCAGGTGGGTCAGTCTCTAGATGTTCATTCTTTCAGTCTCTGCTCCATACTTTGTCTCTGTAACTCCTTCCATGTGTATTTTGTTCCCCCTTCTAGGAAAGATCAAAGTAGCCACACTTTGGTCTTCCTTCTTGAGTTTCATGTGTTTTGTGAATTGTATTTTGGGTAGTTTCATGTCAAAGAATTATACAGGTAGTAGCCTAGAAAAAAAGGGAAGAAAAAATTCTGTGAGTCTTATACTCCTATGTAATTTTTTTCTTTTTTTATACTTGTTTTTAGTAGATAATTTCTTTATTTACATTTTAAATGTTATCCCCTTTCCTGGTTTCCCTTCAAAAACCGCCTATCCCCTCTCTCACCCCCCTGATCACCAACCTACCCTCTCTTGCTTCCTGGCCCTGGCATTCCCCTATACTGGTGCATAGAGCCTTCACAGGACCAAGGGCCTCTCCTCCCATTGATGACTGACTAGGCCATCTTCTGCTACATATACAGCTCTGTATTCTTTGGTTGGTGTTTTGTCCCTGGGAGCTCTGGGGGTACTGGTTAGTTCATATTGTTGTTCCTCCTACGGGGCTGCAAATGCCTTCAGCTCCTTCAGTCCTTTCTCTAGCTCCTTCATTGGGGACCCTATGCTCTGTTCAATGGATGGCTGTGAGCATCCACTTCTATATTTGTCAGGCACTGGCAGTGCCTATCAGGAAACAGCTATATCAGGCTCCTGTCAGCAAGTTCTTGTTGGCATCCACAATAGTGTCTGTGTTTGGAAACTATATGTGCGATAGATCCTCAGGTGGGACAGTCACTGGATGGCCTTTCCTTCAGTCTCTGCTCCAAACTTTGTCTCTGTATCTCCTTAGATGGGTATTTTGATCCCCCTTCTAAGAAGGACCAAAGTATCCACACTGTGGTCTTCCTTCTTCTTGAGCTTCATGTGGTCTGTGAATTGTATCTTGGATATTCCGAGCTTCTGGGCTAATATCCATTTATCAGTGAGTGAATACCATGTGTGTTCTTTTGTGATTGGGTTACCTCACTCACGATGATATTTTCTAGTTCCATCCATTTGCCTAAGAACTTCATGAATTCATCATTTTAAATAGCTGAGTAGTGCTCCATTGTGTAAGTACACCACATTTTCTGTATCCATTCCTCTGTTGAAGGACATCTGGGTTCTTTTTAGCTTCTAGCTATTATAAATAAGGCTGCTATGGCATCTATCTCTTTTGATCAGGAAAATATTCTTCTGTGAATTTTTTGAAATTATTTTCTGGGCCTAGAATCTGGGTTTCTTCTCTTTACTCATTTTCTATTATTCTTATATTTGGTTTTTAATAGTGGCCCAGATTTACTCCATGTTTTTGTAGGAGCATTTTAGATTTAAATTTTTCTTTGGCTTATATATCAACTTCTTCTATTATATCTTCAATGCCTGAATTTTTCCTCTTCCATCTCTTACAGTACATTAGTGAAGCTTGAATGTTCAAATTCCTCAATGTTTAATTTCTACAATTTCTGCATTTTGTTTTCTTCTTTATTGATTTTATTTCTATTTTTCAGTATCAATTCAAGAGATTTATTCATTTCCTCTTTGAGGACCAGTTTCAATTTCATACTTACTATTTTAAGGTCTGTTTCTTATGCTTCAGCTATGTTGGATACTCAAGGACATATGCGATAGGGTTGCTGAGCTCTATTGGAGACATATTTTCTTGGTTGTGTTGATTATGTTTTTCTTCTGGCATCTAGGTATCTTGGAGGAATATAGGTCTAGTTGCCAATTTCTGGCTTTGGCATTGTCGAGTGAGTTTTATTGCTTTTGTTTGTTTTTGTTTTTGTTTCTTTTATGAATTTTAGGAGAGTGTAATGGCTGTGTGTTGCCTGGTTGGAAATTTTCTGTGGACCTGATATGTACTGGGCGTTAGTAGGTATTGGGAGTTGGAAATGGAGATAGCCTATGAATCTGAAGAGGTTCAGAGGAGGGCATAGAGCAAATTCTTCCAATAGAATCTGCTTATTTGCTGTGTGTGGAATGCAGATAGACAGTGAAGCAAGGACAGCCCAGACGTTCTTCTATAGTGCTGAGGCTGCGAATGGGGGGAATAGATATGTTTCCCTGGCCTACTCATATGGTACGTTTGCCAGGAATGCCTCTGGTATTGGAGACTGGAATTATGGGATGAGTTTAGGGAAAGAAGGTAGGAGAATATGTTTGTGATCTATTGGAGATGTGGTCAGAGGGGAAAGGGAGATGAGAGTCAGTGTTCTGCTACAGATCTTAAAATGAGACTGGTAGAACTGGGACTATTGGAACAGAAGCCATGGTAAATATGTGTAATCAGCCTAGCTAGGATTGGTAGGATTGGCATTTGTGTTAATAACAAGTACATGATAGAATTGGAGGCTAGCATGAAACTATTATTCTAATTGTAATCTCTTATATCTCTTTGTTTCCAGAAAATACCATGGACAATCAGCTCCTTGATTGCTAAGGGAAATAAAACAATTACCAACTTTAAGTCTAATCATACTGGACAATCAATTCCAGAAACCCAAGAATCAATTCAGAATTCTTGTCCCTAAAATATCTACAGATAAATAGCACTCAAGAATTGTACAATTCTAAGGCTTAAAGAATGAAGTTTTAAAGTTTCTCCATAAAGAAATGATCAATGTTTTAGTGAGTAAGCTAATCTGATTTATTATTATATAACTTATACATGTGCATTAGTTGCTTGTTCATTGACATGATAAAGTTTCTGCCAAAAGCAACTAACAGGAGAAAGAGTTCCTTTTGACATATAGTTAAAGGTGGCACAGTTCATTGTCATTAGGAAGGCAAGGTAGCAAGTCACACTGCAAACACACAAAGAAGGAGAAAGATCCACATGAAGACCAAGCTGTATATCTGGTACATATTTTTATGGGTACTAGGTCCATCCCATGAATGCTCTTTGGTTGGTAGTTCAGTCTTTGTGAACCCCTTTGCTCCCAGGTTAGTTGATTCTTGTGTTGTCCTTGACCCCTCTGTGGCTCTTTCAATTCTTCCTCTGCTGCTTCCACAAGACTTCCTGATCTCTACCTAATATTTGGCTGAGGATCTCTGCATCTCTTTTCATCAGCTGCTGGGTGGAGCCTCTCAAAGGACAGTTATGCTAGGTTCCTGCCTGTAAGTATAGCAGAGTATCATTAATAGAGACAGGGGTGGGTACACTCTCTCTGTCTCTGTCTGTGTGTGTGTCTCTGTCTCTCTCTCTTTCTCTTAGCATGGGTCTCAGGGTGGGCCAGCCATTGGTTCCTGCTCCCTCTTTATCCCTGCATATTTTATAGGCTGGCCAATTTGTTTGTTGAAGATTTTGTGGGTGAATTGTTGTCCCCATCCTTCCTTTGGAAGTCTTGGCTAGTTACAGGAAGTAAAGGTAACCATTTCAGGTTCCATATCCCCTACTCTTAAGGGTCTTAGCTAGGGTCAGCCGTATAGATTCCTGATAGTTTCTCTTGTCCTAGGTTTCTAGTTTGACCCAGAGATGCCACATGCCCATAAATTCCAGTTCTCATTCCCAGTTCTTTCTCCCTTTAGAAAGAACTTTACCCACACTGGATCCCCCCTCCCCTGTGTTCCCCTCCCAACCACTATCCCATCCAGTTCTATTCCCCTATCAACTCCAATGTCTACTTTAGGAACTATCTCTGACTGTGTTAGCTGCCTTTGGATCCCCTTCCTCTAACTGGCTGCCTCTTCTAGCCTCAATAGCAGATGCACCTAGCCTTACTGCAAATTGATGTGCCAAGGTAGATTGATATCTATGGGAGACCTCCCCTTCTTTGAGGAAAAAAGGGAGGGTCTAGGAGGAGATAGGGTGGGGAAGCTGTGACTAGAATGTAAAGTAAATCAGTACATAATATAAGATAAAAATAAAGATAAATAATGATAAAATAAAGATTACACAGAAGAAGAAGAAGAAGAAGAAGAAGAAGAAGAAGAAGAAGAAGAAGAAGAAGAAGGAGGAGGAGGAGGAGGAGGAGGAGGAGGAGGAGGAAGAAGAAGAAGGAGGAGGAGGAGGAGGAGGAGGAGGAAGAGGAGAAAGGAGAAAAACATTATTGTTGAACTTCACTTCTTTTTTTTTTTCTATTTATTCAGTATAGGAAAGAAGTGATGCCTATATTCAGGGAGAATATTTTCACCTGAGCTAGTGTAGTCTATTTCCCTCTCACAGACACATCTAGAGGTCTATCTGCTACATTATTTTAATAATTTACAGTTGGCAATGACTCTTAACCCTTATAACACATATAAAATGTCATGTTGCCTTATTAATATGTACACTTTTACGTATTAATATATTCTTAAAAACTATTTGATAAAACTGTTCTCAAGAACAAATTTGGGTACCAAAATTATTAGTAACAGTGTTTTCTCTAGATAAACAGAAAAAAGATGTGTATACACAAAAATGAGTTAACTACTATAATTATGATGACAGGTGAGTTGGAAGGCTGTAGTCCATAATAGGTTCATTCCAGTCCAAGTTGAAAGACATGGCAACTGGGAGAATTAGCAGTGTTACTCTGAGTAGAAAAGGAATGGGCTGGAAACCAACAAGCACCAATATTTTAGCCCCTTAGTTCAAATGTTGTCAGTAAAAAAAATCATAGGAATTTCAAGCTTTCATTTTATTAAGATTTTCAAGTTATGAACTTGGGAGGCAGAGGCAGGTGGATTTCTGAGTTCGAGGTCAGCCTGGTCTACAGAGTGAATTCCAGGATGGTCAGAGCTATACAGAGAAACCTTGTCTCAAAAAAGATTTTCAAGTTATATAATGAGTACCACCTACATTTTGAAGATAATGAATTCTATCCATTCAAACAAATGTCTACACACTTAGAAATATTTGACTAAGTATCTGGACATCCTGTTGGGGTTCAGGAGTTGCCCCACTAACCACACAAAGACTGGTCTCAGTTCAAACATGGATGGTTTAATGAACACAAACCCCAACAATGCCTGACCATCTAAACCTGTGCACTATACATGTCTCATGGACAGCTTATGAATGCTAAAACCACAAAAATCACAATGAGCTCATATTCAGGTGCTGAAAGTGCGGCCTCGTGGTTGTCCCTGACTCAAGCCATTTTAGACATAGTAGTTCATATTAACATTTAATTTGATGGGTCCTACATGAAATTTATAGAGATATTTGACTAAATATATGACAACCTGTTGGGGTTTAGAAGTTGCCTGACAAACCACACAAACACTGATATTAGTTAAAACATAGATGGTTTAATGAACACACACCCGAAGAGTGACTGACCAGCTCAAATTATGGAATTTCTTAAGATTAACAAACCTCTAAAAAGATTAACACACCTCATAACTTACAGAACATAACAAGGTATGTGGTCACCATGACACTGCTCTAAGGTTACTTTTCTGCATCACTGACAGACAGGCATATTACAACAACAATATGAAATCACTGGTGGACATGGATCAAAATGTCTACAGCTGTGCTAGGGGGCAGGCTTCAATACAACCTATATCCTTTCATATTGATATATAATCAATATGAAATGATCAATATACTCAATATGAAATAATATGTTGACTCCCCCTTTGAAGGTTTCAATAGGATGAACACATGACAATAATTTGGTTGATAGTGAAGCCTTGTACTGATGCCAGCTCCCTTGCTTTCTTGTCTCTATTCCTGGGAATCCACTTCTTTTTGTTCTATCACATGAAGCAGTGATAGAGTAGTTCTTCTAGGCTTTTCTTTATGGCAAGAATCTATCCAAAGAAATTATACAATCTGTTAACTTGTTTGTGATATCTTTCATTGAATAATTTTTTTCTGTTGTATAATGACATTGATTTACATGTCATAATTTAATACTGTAATTGAGAAAGTTTATTTCACGAGTAACCTTTAAAGGAGTTAGTTATTATGCATATAAAAGCATTTTGACTGCACTTAATGTGTAAACATCTGTGGTGGTTTCAGTGGGTATGTATGGCCCCCATACACTCATGTGTTTAAATGCTTGGCCCATAGAAATTGGCATTATTAGAACATATGTCCTTCTTGGAGTAGGTGTACCCTTGTTGGAGAAAGTATATCATTGTGAGAGCAGGCTTTGAGTCTCCTTCTCCTGCCAGTGGATTACAATGTAGAACTCTCAACTCCTACAGGACTATCTCTTCCTGCAGGCTGTCATGCTTTCCACTATGATGATCATGGATTAAGCCTCTGAAATGTAAAAGAGCCCCAATTAAATGTTTTCTTTGTAAGAGTTGCTATGGTCAAGGTGTCTCTTTACAGCAATAAACCCCTAAGATAATATCTTACTTGTATGTGTATCACTCACATGCCTCATGTCTGCAAAGGTCAGAAGAAGTTTTTGGATCCCCCAGAGCTATCGCTA
Source organism: Mus musculus (assembly GCF_000001635.26). NCBI lineage: Eukaryota > Metazoa > Chordata > Mammalia > Rodentia > Muridae > Mus > Mus musculus. The sequence goes on along the minus strand of NC_000078.6, from coordinate 50,028,089 downwards.
CAGATGGATTCTTTCCCAGTTATGGTGGCAACAGTCTGTATGATTTAGGAGCCTTCACATATGAGGGTATATTACTCACTTGGCACTTGGATTTTGTATGGAAGTCTGTCACATCTGGACTTGGTTTTTGTGCAAAAATATATCACATTTGGATGTAGTGTTTAATATGCAGAATTCTTTTTAAGATCTTTCCTTTTTATAGTTACCTATAAAATAATAGGTTTCTATACGGATTTTCATATATTTTACATTTTAATTTATTTCTTCAAAATTTTCAAATTTGCATTATAGACATCTTTCACTTCTTTGAGCAGGTTTATTCCAAGATATTTATATGAACTACAGTATTTTGTGATTGGGTATTTTCTCTGATTTCTTTCTTTGTAAATGTAGAATTGATGTATAGTGTGCTTCAAGAAGAAGGTGATGAAGTCATCTACAAAACTACCATTTGGTGATTATGTTGGAGACTTCATTTCCTATTTTCCCTTTTTATCATTGAGATAATGACCTTTTAAGGAGTGGAATTGTGTTTATTCCTGTTCACAAAAGGGTAGTTACCATTTAAGTTTATTAGAAATGGAACTCTGAGAATATTTTCAAACTACACATAGAAAATTTTAGAATGAGAGTCAACCTACTTGGGGAATATCTACCTATCTACTATCTATCTATCTATCTATCTATCTATCTATCTATCTATCTAATCTATGAATAAGAATATATATTCTTTATATATATATATAAAGAATATATATTCTTTACATAAGAATATACATTCTTTATATATATATATAAAGTATATATACTTGTATATTATTATATTATATTATATTATATTATATTAATTATATTATATTATATATTCTTGTAGTTTTAACCAAGAAAATGATCATATGGGCAACATAGACATAGACTACGTTTTAAAGATCTAGGAAATGTAGAAGTTTGAAATTCCCAAACTCAGTCTAGCCTTGCATCTGCAACCTTGAATGTGATTGTGCTCATATGTTGTTATTATAGTAGAAGGTACACACTGAAATTCATTTTGGAAGTTTATGAATGGGCATGCAATAATTTCAGTTATGCCAAGTCTGTATTAACTCATAAAGCAACAAGAGATTTCAAAGTTAGCAGATGAGTGGTAATGATATTTAAATGTTTTAAAGACTGAGTATGGTCAAACTAGAGGCTGAACCACTAGCTATACAAACTGAGAAACATCAATGACACTGTAGACTTGAAAGACAAAGACATGTAGTGAATTATAATTTATGACAATGAGACTGTGTCATGTATTTTCTGATTCATATGTGTATAATATGCATGTACTCCCTCAATTATACAGAAATTGTCTGTTTATTCTATGGGGTGTTTTTTTTTTTTGGCCTGTACATAACACTGGGAGATTAGCGTTATGAAATTGAAGTAATAACCACTTTAACAACTATCAATGTTTATATAAAAGAATGAAAAATATTGTGGCCAGATTTTCAAAGGAAACTTTTGCTTTAGACTTCCCAAATGCAGAGCAACTGCCACTCAGTGTTATATTTGACCTATTATTCATTGTCATTTCAGGACATAAAAAAAAAAAAACAGGTTTTTGAAGCTTCAGTGCCCATCTGTCTTACTTGGCATAGCTAATAAATATCTGCCAGATGCTGTACTAATCCTGTTTTTAGTTCTTTCTGACAGGTAAGTATTTTTAAGTAAATATAAAACAAATTACGTTCAACCATCACTCAATAGAGAAGGATTGAGAATTAGAAGATGATTATAATAATTTAAACCATTTATTAACTATTTCTGAATTTTCTTTGCTAACCTTTATCTCACATATATCATCTAGTTAGGCCATCATGAGATATTTTTTTAAATTATCCCTTGTGTTAATTGCATATATATATCATATTATAATATATATGTTTTATTCAGTAATTGTTCTTGCATATATTTGTACATATATACATATGTATACCAAATATAACAGATTTAGTATGTATAATTCTTGCGCGCGCCGGACTGGCCAGCAGTAATGACGCTGCAACAGGATCCTTCTGCACACATTTATTGGGAGAGCTTGATTGCAGAGGCGAAGAGACCCCGAGCCCAGAACTGGTGCTGCTTTTATAGGCCTAGGAGAGGCGTGTCTCACACCTGGATTGGTTATGCACTACGCCTCATTTGCATGTTCCTCATCTGATTGGCTACTCTCTCTCTGTACCTCACAGAGCCTCATTATCATACCTCATTTGCATGTCTCACATCTGATTGGTTATACTCTCAAAGCCTCATTATCATGCCCGGGCCAGGCAGTGTCTTTGCAAAAAACTTTACTGCATATGTACACATTGGTTGTTTGTCCAAACTTATGCGTGGTGGCCAGCAGTAGTCAGTGCCACTCTTCAACGGCACATGTGGCTTCCCACATATAATGTTAATTGTATTTATATTTTCAGGTATGATCATTTCATATTGAATGAACAGTTAGTGTGTTCTTCCATGGGGAAGACGATTTTTCCCACTCTCAGTATCCTTTTGTTGACTGCAGTTCTTTGTATAGGCTTGAGGTCTCATGAGCTTTCCCTATCCACTTTGTACATCTATTGGTGTTCTTATTTAGATAGTCATGTTGTGAGAGTTTATGAATGTACACTTCAGAAGCTTCAGTGCACTTCAGAAACAGTGCTGAGACACTGCTGAGCTAGAACTGATCTAAACACTTCTTCCATGTGGATTAGATTTCATGGTACCAGAAGACACCATGCAAGCTTCCAGAAGAGGCAAAAATCAGTTCTACCCTGACATGACCCCTGTGAACCACAATGACTGTCAAAATGGCATATACCTTGGTGGTAACTAGTTGGATTTACAACCTGCTGAACAAGAGAAAAACTTTGCATGGTACTGGATAACTAGCCAAATACTTAGTGCTAGTGAAGTCATGAATCTTGGAGTAGAACCTACAATCACCACTCTACTAAATCATCATAATCATAACAACATTGTCAACATTTGTTCTTATAGCCATTGATAAGTATAGTACTCACCCGTGATCAAGGAAAAATCTCTTTGAATCAGAGAGAGATTATTACAGAAAACCAAAACCGAAGTCATATATTTTGATCAAAGCATATTATACTTAAATATCAGACTTGTCACTGGTATCCAAGGCTAACAACGTGTCTGCTATAAGCTTATCACGTTCAATCCCAACCACTGTGTCTCTGTTTTATAAACCTGCAATTATTGTGTACAGAAACATTCTGACTTCTTCCTTAGGTCTCTAAAAGGTAATTTTCATCAATTTCTCCTTTAAGCAATACTTTAGAATTGACAAGCTGTCTATATATTGTCACACACACACACATACACACACACATACACACACACACACAAGAGGATAAGGGCTAAGTGTTGCTGTATAACTTCCTGGTTGTCTTAGGGTTTTACTGCTGTGAACAGACACCATGATCAATGCAAGTCTTATAAAGGACAACATTTAATTGTGGCTGGCTTACAGGTTCAAAGGTTCAGTCAGTCATCATCAAGGTGGGAACATGGCAGCATCTAGGAAGGCATGGTGCAGGAGGAGCTGAGAGTTTTACATCTTCATCTGAAGGCTGCTGAATACTCACTTCCAGGGAACTAGGGTGAGGGTCTGAAAGCCCACACCCACAGTGACACCCCTACTCCAACAAGGCCACCCCTACTCCAACAGGGCCACACCTTCTAATAGTGCAATTCCCTGGGCCAAGCATATACAAACCATCACAATGCTGTTAGATTTCTTTAAGTGAACTTGCTTTTCCGACTCTCATCTCTGTTTTGTTTCTTGGATGTTCTGAGTATGGGGGCACAGCACTGGTAAGTGCAGGCAAATACATTAGCTTCATTTCTTTGAGACCATGCTCTCAAAGCTTGCAAGTACTTATCCATTTGTTTACACCAAGAATATTAATTACTTCAAGTGTCTTCTTTTGTGAAAATAGTGATATATATATTTTATGATAGTAATATTAAAATAATAACAACTTTTTGTGTAATGCTGTACAGAGAAATGGCAAAAGCAATAGACTAAAACAAGGATAACCTGCAGAAGCAACAAGCTTCTCAAAGTAGCATGCCAATCCTGTCCAATATAAATAGGTCATTTCAGTTCTTTAGACAGGAGCAATTCTGGGTCAGAGTTTTTGTCTGTGGGATAGGAACTGCAGGACAAAAATGGAGAAGAGCCTGAGGAAAAGGAGGTCCAGTGACAGGCCGAAATTGAGATCCAGCTCAAAGGGAGGCTCATAGGCCTGACACTATTACTGATGCTATAGTCTGCTTACAAGACAGGAACCTAGCATGGCTGCCCTCTGAGAGCCCCAACAAACAACTGAAAGAGTCAGATGTAGATACTTACATCCAATCAATGGACAGAAGCTGTACTGGCTAGTTTTGTGTCAACTTGACACAGCTGGAGTTATCACAGAGAAAGGAGCTTCAGTTGAGGAAATGCCTCCATGAGATCCAACTGTAAGGCATTTTCTCAATTAGTGATCAAGGGGGAAAGGCCCCTTGTGGGTGGGACCATCTCTGGGCTGGTAGTCTTGGGTTCTATAAGAGAGCAGGCTGAGCAAGCCAGGTGAGGGAAGCCAGTAAAGAACATCCCTCCATGGCCTCTGCATCGGCTCCTGCTTTCTGACCTGCTTGAGTTCCAGTCCTGACTTCCTTGGTGATGAACAGCAGTATGGAAGTGTAAGCCAAATAAACCCTTTCCTCCCCAACTTGTTTCTTGGTCATGATGTTTGTGCAGGAATAGAAACCCTGACTAAGACAAATTGGTACCAGCAGAGTGGGGTATTCCTGTGACAACCTGACCATGTTTTGGGGAGGACTGTGGAAGGAGTTTGGAACTTTGGGCTTGAAGATCCATCCGTTGTTAAGAGCTCTGTCGGATGTTGTGTAGGAGCTTGGAAGATAATATTGAGAACATTGCAGAAGATGGAGGTCTGGTTTGTGAAATTTCAGAGGGAAAATTAAAGACACTTTTCAGGGCCATTGTTGTTTTGATTGTGAAGATTTTGTAGTTCTGGTTAGCTGGGGCTGAAGAATCAGCTGTGATTAACAAGATACCAGAACTACCAAAGCAAAAACTTTGTATTACTGGGACTATTGATGCTGGTTAGCTGGAGCTAAGAAATTAGTGGTGATTAAGAAGAGACCAGCATCATTGAGGTGACATCTTCTGGGAAGTGTTTTCTGAAAGCACAAAGAGGCTGTGTTCCAGAGATAGCCAAGGTTGTATTCCTGCTGCAGTGGGACTTGCTAATGTGTAAGGGTCACCCAGGTGGTACTGGTTTTGAAGGCATGAAGGGGTCATGCAGTGTTTTGGAGATGCCAATACCATGAGATGACCACCAAGAGCAGCAGCAGCAGTGGAGTACAGGCATCTGGAGCCTAGAGGACGACGTGTGTGCTACAAAGGGCATGGCTGGAGAAGTGACCCAAGCCCTTGGAGGAGCCCAGAAGATTGTGAGTTGGATCCCAGACATTGGATGGTTAGAGATTGACTTTTGCTTTTGATTGTGACTGTGCTCTGATATTTTCCCTCTTGAAGGAAGAAACTATTTTAGTGGAGCCCACAGTTAAAGAGACTTTTAATTGTAAAAAGACTTTGAATTTTAAGAGATTGAAATTTTAATTTTAAGAGATTGAAATTTTAAGAATATGTAAAGACTGTGGGACTTTTAAAGTTATTTAGATCTTGGGGATGAATAAGATTGTAAGGGTTGAGGCTTGCTAGTGATGTTTTTGTGTGTCAAGTTGACAAGGGGTCAATTGTACTGGCTAGTTTTGTGTCAACTTGACACAGCTGGAGTTATCACAGAGAAAGGAGCTTCAGTTGAGGAAATGCCTCCATGAGATCCAACTGTAAGGCATTTTCTCAATTAGTGATCAAGGGGGAAAGGCCCCTTGTGGGTGGGACCATCTCTGGGCTGGTAGTCTTGGGTTCTATAAGAGAGCAGGCTGAGCAAGCCAGGTGAGGCAAGCCAGTAAAGAACATCCCTCCATGGCCTCTGCATCGGCTCCTGCTTTCTGACCTGCTTGAGTTCCAGTCCTGACTTCCTTGGTGATGAACAGCAGTATGGAAGTGTAAGCCAAATAAACCCTTTCCTCCCCAACTTGCTTCTTGGTCATGATGTTTGTGCAGGAATAGAAACCCTGACTAAGACAGAAGCCTAGGACTCCTGTGGTTGAATTAGGGAAAAGCTAGAAGAAGCTGAGGAGGAAGGTGACCCCATAGGAGGTCTAGCAGTCTCAACAGACCTGCATCCCTGAGATCTCTCAGACACTGATCCACCATCGAGGCAGCATACACATATACAGCAGAGGACTCCTTGGTCTGGTCTCAGAGAAGATGCACCTAACCCTTGAGACATTTGAGGCCCCAGGAAATATGGAGGTTTGGTGGGGTGGAGGTGGAGGTGGGGGTGGGGGGTGGACATCCTCCTGGAGACAGGGCTGGGGAGGAGGAAGGACTGGATGAAGAACAGTTGGAGGGCAGACTGGGAGAGGGATAAGGACTGTTTATATCTAAGACTTTTGATGAATAATAGGATATTAAATTACTATTTGATCTTCATATATATATATATATATATATATATATATATTTCTTAAATGTACAGTTATAAATTAAGATCGCTGTAAATCAGTTGTACAAACAAATTATTTTTCCATGGACTGAATACCATAAACACTTTTAGATTTGAGTAAAATTAGAAATTGAGTCCAGGTGACATCAGCTCATATGTTAAGCACAGGGTCCACATGTGGCTTGAGACTTGCCGCTTTTTCCTACATTTAGTAATGGCCATTAGCTTATGACTATTAGATATAATTCAGGATGACTATTGTACTCTTCAGATCACAGAATGTAGATCACTATAGCATCAGCTGATGTTACTCAATGTAGGTACCATAAATATTTAACTTATTCAGCCTCCTCATTGGATTGAGATTTTTATCATCTTTCATAAAAGTTACTTTTAAGTTTCCATGATAAAAACACCATGATCAACACAACTTATAGAATGAAGGACTGATTTGAGCTTACAGTTTTAGAGTGATAACATGGTAGAGAGAGAATGCAATATTTTCAGGTACACCGACACAAGCAGAAGACTGAGGGCTCATGTCTTCAATAACAAACAGTATTTTCTGAAGCAGCGGTAAAAACACTACTTACTTCAAAGCTACTTGGGGATTTTTAAAGTCAGACTCCTAGTATCCTCGGGGAGGTTCTGCTTATTTATTGTTGGACTGGAATCAAGATACTCATCCTTTCAATAAAGATCCAAGAATTCCTACACAAAGTAAATCGTGAAAATACTAATGCAGAGGTTATTTCATTGTCCTAACATATTGCCTGAGATTACTAAAACACTAGATGCTACCATATTTTACATTAATTTGAATTTCTTTGTTCCAATTTCTTATTTACTTATTTATTGATTTATCTATCTATTTATCTATTTATTTATTTATTCTTTATTTATCTACATCCCAAATGTGACTCTGCCTTCTGGTTCCTCCCTCACAGAATCTCTCTTCTCAACCTCCCTCCTCTTCCCCTCTGAAAGGGTGGGCTACCCCTGGGTATCCACCCACCCTGGCCCATCAAGTCTCTGATAGATTAACATATCCTTCTCCACTAAGGCCATACAAGGCAACCATGGAATCTGAGCTACAGGTCAGCTACATGTATGCTGGGGACCTTGCTCCAGCCTGTGTATGTTCTTTGGTTGGTGGTTCAGTGTCTGAGAGCTTCCATAATTAAATTGGTTCATGCTTGTATCTGATGTTTCCTGGCTACTTTAGCCTGCACTTTATTTCCCTCTCACACACCATTGAGTACACATGAATACTGTGTCTCTCTGTCTCAGAGTCTGCTAGTTGCCAATAGATCAACAATGAGTGGCAGGAACACAGGAGTCCTTGCCTCCTCCAAAGCTAAATGTTGGGCAGACCCCACTTATGTGGGCCTAGTGCCAGTAACCACAGCTGCCATGAGTTCATAACTGTCATGCCTGTGTTCAGCTTAGGAGATGGCATTTTGTGGCTCTTCTCCCTACCTTCCAACTCCATCATCTTTTCCTACTCTCTCTTCTGCAATGTTCTCTGAGACATAGGCTATACTTATATCTTCTTCAGGATGAGTTCTCAAGCCCCCTATAAAGGATCCAGTACATCCATGAGCCCCTGCTTTAACCTGTTTGCTGCAAGGAGATGCTTTTCTGTTTAAGGTTGTGTCCTAGTTTGGTTTCTATTGCTATGATAAGAGCCATGACCAAAAGATTGAGGAAGAAATGATTTATGTAGGTTATATTTTTTCCACCACAATTTATCAATTAGTCAAGCTCAATGCAGGAGAATGGGGACAAGAACTGAAACAAAGACCACGGAAGAATATTTCTTACTGGCATTCTCCCCATGATTGGCCTATCCTGCTCCCTTATTACTGCCCATGACAATCTACCTAGGGATGGCACCATCCTCATGGCCCAGGTTCTAACACATCAATCAAAAAATATGAAACAGCTTTGCCTATAGGAGGCCAATCTGTTGAGATTCCCTCCTCCCAGAACCATACAATCACTCTAGGTTTGTGCGTAGTTAACAGAAACTAACCAGCACAGCCTGATGATACCTTTTGCAAATCGGTTTAAAATATATAATTAAAAAAAACTCTGCCAATATGGCAGTTCAGCTTACTTGTTTCAAAGTATTTTTATTTGTTTTCTTATATGACTTTTCATCATATTCTGTAATCAGGTGGGCTAATTATTTTCTTGAGGGCCCAGTCATACCTATTTGTAGAAATTGAAGAAGTAAACATTAAAAAAAAAATACACATTTCTGTTAATTGGCCTTTTAAACTACTTATGTTATAAGATTTTTGAAAATCAAACATTTAAAAATACTGGACCAGTTTCAGGTTTTGTATAGACATTTCAACTCAATCCTGACAATCTCTTGTATCTATATTAAGACCGCAGGTCTTTAAATATTAAAACTTCTGGTTTTAATTTAAAATTCCTACCTACCCATATGTTTTATTTTAAAACTGAAACATTTTAAAAGGTAACACTTCTAAAGTTATTTTAAGAAGACATTTATTTAAATTTTTCATTTGTAAATAGTATTGAAATGAGTTATATAGCATTTGCAACTTTAGATGTTTCAATAACTCAAATGCTTTCAGCATAATTTACATTGTATCTCATAATACATATATTCTTATTTAAATCTCATTATTTTTATGGTACATGACAAATACACAGTCTTATGCATATGTCAAAAATGTAAGTTTAACCAAGGAGAAAGCAAATAAATAGAATCAAATATATCTTAATTATAGGAGAGAATTAATATGCATGTGTGCACTGTATGTGAATATACATGGACTTCAACCTTTCATTGAAAATTCTGCTTTACACTTTTAATAGAATATCTTTTGAACTTTTTGAAAATCATTTCTTCACAATGAAAATTAGAATTCTGAGAGGGGGTGAGATTAAGAACAGTAGCACTCATTACATAGTAGGAACATCACTCATATACTTCTAGCCAATCTATCTCCCTTTACACATATGACACGAGGGAAAATTATAAATGGCATATTGAAACTAATCACTTCACATCCTTGTCAAGTTAATAACCTGCCTCCACAGATCCTTATCTTATTTACTTGTTTACATTAAATTGCAGAGAGTATTTCTTCCTCATACAATCACCTCTCTTCTAATAACTTGGGTCCTGAACTTACCTAGGGAGATGTGACATTCACGGATATTCCCCCACCTCTTTTATGCCTTGCCCCTGTTTATTCTCTGTTATTACTACTGTCTGTTACATTATTCCACATTTATTTTTTGACATTTCAGTCCCATATTACTATTTATGTTTCACTTCAGTATCTGAGATATTTTCTCCACACTTCTCCTTTGCTGTGTGTTAGAGTTTTCCTACATTTCCCCTTTCACCCTATCAATTTTTTTCTATCATATAATTAGACTTTCTACCTTATCTTCATTCAGCAGAGTTTATTTGGCAATTATCTATTTTATTATCCATAATACAAGCTCTGAGGGAACAAAGATCACATCAACTTTTGTCTCTAGCTGGCAAAATTCATGGTCAATTGCAAGTTCTTCAAAAAGTATTTATTGATCACAATAATTTCTTCCAGCTTTATGTATTTTGATGTGACATAGCTTAATAATTTTCCTTTGTGAAAATGTTTGGCACTTCTAGGAATTTTATACTGCAACAATACTTCATGAGGAATTTTCTGTGACTCTGTCCATGTACCCATGCTATACTTACTGAAAGAAAGGTTAGTTGATATGAGATGTCTGCATCACACCATTTGATGCTGCCATTTTTAAATGTGTAAGTTGAGTATCAGACTCAGTACTAATTATGTCAATTCAGTGTGAGGAAAACATCTTTATTTTGTGCTCTTCAAATATTTTCTTCAGACTATATCTTCACTGAGATGTGTTTTGTTTTCCAGGCCTATGTAAGGATAAAACACCCACCATAGAAATGCATTTCACTAAAAGACCCTCTGGTGGAATCACCATGCCTGACCTAAAGCTGTACTACAGAGCAATCGTGATAAAAACTGCATGGTACTGGTAGACAGACAAGTAGACCAATGGAATAGAATTGAAGACCCAGAAATGAACCCACACACCTATGGTCACTTGATCTTTGACAAGGGAGCTAAAACCATCCAGTGGAAAAAAGACAGCATCTACAACAAATGGTGCTGGCACAACTGGCTGTTATCATGTAGAAGAATGTGAATTGATCCATTCCTATCTCCTTGTACTAAGGTCAAATCTAAGTGGATTAAGGAACTCCATATAAAACCAGAGACACTGAAACTTATTGAGGAGAAAGTAGGGAAAACCCTAGAAGATATTGGCACAGGGGAAAAATTCCTGAATGGAACAGCAATGGCTTGTGCTGTAAGATCAAGAATTGACAAATAGGACCTCATGAAACTGCAAAGCTTCTACAAAGCAAAAGACACCATCAATAAGACAAAAAGGCCACCAAAAGATTGGGAAAGGATCTTTAGCTATCCTAAATCAGATAGGGGACTAATATCCAATATATATAAAGAACTCAAGAAGGTGGACTCCAGAAAATCAAATAGCCCCATTAAAAAATGGGGCTCAGAGCTAAACAAAGAATTCTCACCTGAGGAATACTGAATGGCAGAGAAGCACCTGAAAAAATGTTCAGCATCCTTAATCATCAGAGAAATGCAAATCAAAACAACCCTGAGATTCCATCTCACACCAGTCAGAATGGCTAAGATCAAAAATTCAGGTGACAGCAGATGCTGGCGAGGATGTGGAGAAAGAGGAACACTCCTCCATTGTTGGTGGGATTGCAAGCTTGTACAACCACTCTGGAAATCAGTCTGGTGGTTCCTCAGAAAACTGGATATAGTACTACCAGAGGATCCTGCAATACCTCTCCTGGGCATATATCCAGAAGATGTTCCAACTGGTAAGAAGGACACATGCTCGACTATGTTCATAGCAGTCTTATTTATAATAGCCAGAAGCTGGAAAGAACCCAGATGCCCCTCAACAGAGGAATGGATACAGAAAATGTGGTACATTTACACAATGGAGTACTACTCAGCTATTAAAAAGAACGAATTTATGAAATTCCTAGGCAAATGGATGGACCTGGAAGGTATCATCCTGAGTGAGGTAACCCAATCACAAAGGAACTCACACAATATGTACTCACTGATAAGTGGATATTAGTCCAGAACTTAGGATACCCAAGATATAAGATACAATTTGCTAAACGCATGATACTCAAGAAGAATGAAGACCAAAGTGTGGACACTTTGCCCCTTTTTACAATTGGGAGCAAAATACCCATGGAAGGAGTTACAGAGACAAAGTTTGGAGCTGTGTCAAAAGGATGGACCATCTAGACCCTGCCATATCCAGGGATCCACCCCATAATCAGCTTCCAAACGCTGACACCATTGCATATACTAGCAAGATTTTGCTGAAAGGACCCAGATATAGCTGTCTCTTGTGAGACTATGCCGGGGCCTAGCAAACACAGAAGTGGATGCTTACAGTCAGCTATTGGATGGATCACAGGGCCCCCAATGGAGGAGCTAGAGAAAGCACCCAAGGAGCTAAAGGGATCTGCAACCCTATAGGTAGAACAACATTATGAACTAACCAGTACCCCGGAGCTCTTGACTCTAGCTGCATATGTATCAAAAGATGGCCGAGTCGGCCATCACTGGAAAGAGAGGCCCATTGGACTTGCAAACTTTATATGCCCCAGTACAGGGGAACGCCAGGGCCAAAAAGTGGAAGTGGGTGGGTAGGGGAGTGGGAGGGAGGGTATGGGGGACTTTTGGGATAGCATTGGAAATGTAAATGAGGAAAATACCTAACAAAATGTATTAAAAAAAGAAAAAAAGAAAAAATGAATCTATATTGTTTTGGAATGTGCACATGGGTGGTAAAATGATAAAGAAACTCTAGAGACTAGATTTTATTCTAAATACTGGGATTTTGAACTCTCTCTGGTGGAAGGAGAAGTTTGTGACAACCAGAGAGCAGTGTGCTAGGGTCAACCATCAGACATGAGTGAATTATAAAAATCTAGTCATGTAAAAAAAAAGTTTGCTTTGTGTCTTACATTTTTTTTGATATATGTTTTGTATTTTTCCAGGAGTTTCCCCATATACTATCTTAAATTTTACAAAAATAAAAAAGTGTATTTAATACCAAAAAAAAAAAAGAAAGAAAGAAATGCATTTCACACAAAAGATCCGTGAATTTGTAAGAACTACGTTCCTTAGGACTACATCATGGGGTATAATACAGGTCTCTCGGAAGTCCACTGGCAGCATGGACTAGAGCCTATGTGAGAAAATGGAACCTGTGATCATTAACATCTAAAATATTTTCGAGCCCCAAATATATGTAGAACAGGGAATTTTCTTTTAAGTAGCAGTGTTGTCCCTTGATCCCAATCAGAAAGTGAATTTAGAAGGAAGTCCAGACAAGAAGCTGCCCTAAACGTAATCACAGGGTCAAGGACTAGTCACTCATTTGTCATTTCGATAGTGGCTGTGTGTCCTGGTTAGTTTTATGCCAACTTAACACAAGCTAGAGTCAGCAGAGAGAAGAGAACTCTAGTTGAGAAAATGTTTCTGTATGATCAGGCTGTGATCATGCCTATGAGGCATTTTATGAGTTAGTGATTGATACTGGAATCCTCAATCCATTACTAGTGGGGCCACCCCTGAGCTGGTGGTTCTGGCTTCTATAAGAAAGCAAGCTGAACGAACTATGTTGAGCAAGCCAATAAGCAACAGCCCTCCATAGAATCTATCAATTTCTGCCTCCAGATTTCTGCCCTGTTTGATTTCATGCTTTGACTTCTTTCAGTGATAGACGATGATATTCAAGTGTAAGCCCAATAAACCCTTCCTCCACAGCTTTCATTTAGTCATGTTGTTCAATCTCAGGAAGAGAAACCCAGAGACAGTAAGGTTGAAAGTGAAATGTTTGGTAAGTAACACCATTAGTCTGTACTCTGGTGAGTAGAGGCCATCATGCTGTTGGATAGGGAGAGCTTAACACCATCATTAGGACCATAAATATTCAGTGATTATTATTCTTAACATACTTTTGGTTACTTTTATAGTTTTTCCAATGGAAATCCCATCCTGGGGATGTACTGTGTGTATATATCTATCTATATCTATATCTATATCTATATCTATATCTATATCTATATCTATATCTATATCTATATCTATATCTATATCTATATCTATATCTATAATCTATCTATAATCTATCTATCTATCTATCTATCTATCTATCTATCTATCTATAATATTGCATAGATAACAAAATGTTAGTCTAGGTACTGACTGTTCTGGTTTAAATTGCATCATTTCCAGAGTATATTGCTGAGGCCTTACATATAAGACATATAAAGAGTGACTTGTCAAAATGCATTTATCTCCATTCCACTTTGAGAAGCAAATTTAAAATAGCTTACATTAGAGAGCAAGTATACATATAACATTCACAACACACCAACTCTTCTCAAGGCTTAGAAATCACTGGAGACAAAGAAACAGAAAGAGTCTAGGAGCCAGAGGTTGCTGAGTACTTCTGAAAAAGTGTTTTCTGAATATGACAGAGTGACAACTCAAATGCATTACTCAGTGGCTGTGGATACATGCATGCAATCTGTCCAAGATTGAGCTAGCCACACTTACAACATTAAAGTGGGAGGAGCCGAGGAGTCCCCCTTCAACCATGGAGATATTGGCAGTTGATAGGCAGTGGGGAAGCAAAAGTGAAGCAGCCCCCGATGAATTTCTCATTTTCTTCCAGTAAATAGGCCAACACACACACACACCACATACCAGAAGCACTAAATGAACTCAGTGTCTTAATAAATGTGTGAATGAAGTTGAGATGGAGAAGTATTGGAGGTAGTGTCAAGGGCTGGAAGGGAGGGGGTAGTGAAGAGATTTTATGAACACGCTTTTATATATATATATATATATCAGACAAAACAGCTTATACTGTATGAGTGAACCACATTTTCCGTATCCATTTTTCTGTTGTAAGACATCTGGGTTGTTGCCAGCTTCTGGCTATCACAAGTGAGGCCCCAGGGAATGGGGAGGCTTGTTCAGATTGGGGGGTGGGGACATCCTCTTGGAGACAAGAGTAGGCGGTGGGGTAAAGGAGGAATGGGAAGATGGGTTGGAGGGTAGACTGGGAGGGATATAATGACTGGACTGTAAAAAAGTTGAAATATAATTACCCCCCCCAAAAAAAAACCCAGCTTATACTGTGTAGACAAATGATTTTTTAAAAAAAGCATTTATTAAAATCTGAGATAAGCTAACGGTGCTGCTTCACTCGTAACTTAGTGTAAGGGTAGTGAGCTTCATGTTCCATTACACACAATGACACAAAAGTCTGTTGCAACAATGTCATTGTTTTGAGTGGATGAGGTAAGAAAATGGTGGCTACTATGCTAAATGACATTTGACCTATTAAGGAAGAAGATAGACATCTCAAAATTCCAAGGACAAGTCCTTTCTGTGAAATTTATGGGTGCTTAGACAAAATATGCTTGGATATTCCCTGCAAAGTTAAAAAAAATCATGCATCGTTTATCTTTTACAACAAATGAGGAAGCAACACATATAGTACACTTGTTTGTTTTTCTCAGGGATCAGGCAATTTCAAATGCAACATTAGGGCTAACATCTTATTTTAAGACTGGACTACATGGAAAATGCCCACTATGACATTAGGCAAGGGGCAGGAATTAGCTCTGTAAAATGTATAGGCTGTTATTTTTCAACTTTCCTCTTGGGTTATATATTGTAACAGACTCTGTAATGTTTTAGGGGACTGCAAGGTAAAAATGAAATAATATAGACATAACACCAGTTCTTATTAATGTTGTAGGTCCCTAAATATTTTAACAAAACCATGAGTTCTATAGAGATCAGATATATGATACATAGGTAGCTAGATATACGATGGATAGATAAATGATAGATATACAGAAAGATAAATAGATGATAGATAAATGATAGATGGATGGATGATAGAATGATAGACATAAAATTGCTAGAAAATAGATAGAATGACCTATCTTAGAGAAAACAAAAGATGATAGTACATCTGGAACAGGCATTAATAGCTTAACTAGGTTAGTGCTTACCAAGCAAAGACTTATGAATGCAGCAGATACCCCTTGCAAAGGAATTTGTACATTTATACTAAGCCCAAGAATGGTCACATGTACAGAAGGTAATATCAGCCACAACATCCACTATAATTACACAGTTCTCATTCCTCAGTACATTCCTATGTGTGATCATCAGAAACAGCTTCGTATGCAAGCAAGACTTGAACTATGTGCCTTGAAGGAGCTTAGTAGATAGTAAGGGAATGGAAGATTTATTTAAGATTTTGCTCTTATATATATAGTTGATTATTATGTCTCTTGCATGAATAAAGAACGTGTTATAAAGTTAATTAAATAAAGTTGATTTCCTCTAAGTAAGGAATAAAGGGCATGCAAAACCTCCTGCCTCAGACTATATGTGCTTTTTGTACTGCCATTGTGGTTTTTCTTGCTTTCCACAGAATATTTTCCTCATTTTGGAAGGAGATTTGAGTTCATTATTAGAAATTAACTTACAACAGCTAATATTTCCTATTTAAAACACTTAAAATGCTCTGTCCCATTTGCTAACCTAAAAACGGGGATCCACATATGTTGAGTCATTTTGTACAATTACTTGCAAAAGTGGATAGAGATAGGGAGGGAATGTGAATTTATGCATGCTAATGAAACCTTAAAATAAAATGTTTCCATGTGCAACTTCCAGTCTTGTTGGATAACTTTACTTGATTGAAAATTACTTGAGAAAGATGAAATCATAAATTACCTTAAATTTACTGAAAGCCTGTGAACCACCTATATTAAGTGTGAAGCTGATGAAGTATCAGCTTGAAGGAGAAAACATTTTTACAGCACCACAGCTACATATCAGGTTCATTTTCTAAAAGGAGGCTGATGTATAAAACTACCACTGGGTCCAATACCAAGTAATATTGTGTGCTTGTACTGTGGCTATGATTTTTCCCTCACCATTCACAACTTCTGCTTGCTTAACTCCTATTCATGACTATTTATAGGCACTACATACTTTTAAAATTACTATTACGGGTTTGCAGATTTATGTATTTCATTCAACAAAACTGAACTTACCATATAAGCCATTATCTACTCAAATGATTGATAGTATGTGAATAATATTAATATATCATTAAATTGTGACAAGGTCACATTTGACAGATGAAGAAAATGAACAAATAGAAGAAGGTTAGTGTGAGTTTATAATTAATATATGGCAAATATGGTTCTAAGAGACATGTGTTTATTTAGAAATAACAGATACTAAGTTATGTGTATTTTCATGTGAGGTGGCACATGGTCATATGAGTGCAGTTGCCTGTAGAAGCCATAAGTGAGGGTTGTATAGCCCGGAGCTAGGCAGTTGAGTAGTGAGCTTCCCACGCTGGGTGCTGAGAATATAACTTAGGTCCAGTGTAAGAGCAACACTCACTCTTAAGCATGGAACCATCACTTTAGCCTCTTAAGTGCATATCCTTAACCACTATATCTTTTCTCATGAAACTCATACTGTAGTATCTTTTTCTATGTCTCTTAACTCAATCATGTGTAACTAGAATGGGAAAGCAAAACATAATTGTAAAGAAAGAATGTATTTTGAGACTATATATTCAATTCAAATATATTTTTGTTCATATTCTCCCCTTTTCCTAACTTCTTTCAGATCCACACCATCATCCATACCCAATTAACTTGGTATATATGTGTGCTTTTGCTTTTTTTTATTTATTAGGTATTTTCTTCATTTACATTTCCAATGCTATCCCAAATGAGTTACAGAGACAAAGTTTGGAAAGGATGGACCATCTAGAGACTGACATACCCAGGAATCCATCCCATAATCAGCCTCCAAACGCTGACACCATTGATTTTTTTTTTAACCTATGGAGTCCACTTTGTGCTGCCATGCACTCTTGGGTCTGTAGACACACTGGAGTTTGGTTGACATTCCAGGGCAACACCCTTAAAGAAAATTGGATGTCCCTCTTCTAGCATCTATCGATTGTCAATAAGCCTATGTTGGAATTTTGTTTGGCTTCTGATTGCACTGGTCTTATGCATGTCATCACAACTACTATGAATTCATGTGTGCAACTTCCCAGTTGAGTATGAAAACACTGGATCCTTGTGTTCACCAGCTGCCTCTGGCTCTTAAAGTCTTCCCATGTCACTTCCACAATGATCTCTGTGCCCTTGGAAAACAAAACGATGATACAGACGTCCCATATATCTTTGAACACTGTAGTTTCTTTTTCTCTGAACCCTTACTAGTTTGGGGTATCTTCGTTAAATCACTCTTTTAGTCCACTTGAAATAAACCTAGGATTATCTGCCTAGATAATACCTCAGTTAAGTTGTTGATTCTTCAGATTGTCCTGTGGTTATGTTTGTCAATTTCTTGATTAATGATTGATGTAGGAGTACCCAGCCCTGTGTGAGTTTCATCTTGTTAAGTGGGTTATGTTCATAACATTCAGGCCACGTTATCATCAATTATATATTCCATCTGGAATTATATATAGCACCACCTAGCTCTATGAAACTTCTCCAGTAGGAATAAAGGTTCTGGATCAGTACCAGACTTATTTCTTCACATTCTATGATTCAGATATATTAATGTCTTTAGTATTACTGACAAGTTCTGGAGCGTCAATAGAATCATTGGCAATAACTTGTGATTGAGGGAGGTCTATGTACCCACAATGGGCAACAACTTCAAAAAAAGTAAGTCCTTCCTTCCATTTTGCTTTTTATTTGTCATTGTGTTGTGTCTAATTGTCATTATCACCCTGTGTATATTAACTCCATCTAAATTCTTTTTTTTTTTTGGTGGTGGTCTTGGCATGTGTGTGAATGTTTAGGAACCTTATCCAGTAGTAGGTTTTCACATGATTTTTCAAAACGTCTTAGAGTTAGTTGTTCCTCTCCACATCCCTTCTTCTTTACTATCTCCCATCCCATTTAACCTTTCCTGTTCTCTTAATACCCTTTACCCATTATTTCATCTACAATTTTTGTTTTTATGGAAATTACTTAAGGATGCAAAACCCACTATTTTAAAATATTTATTTTATCACAAATTATTTCTAAAACATCTGATAGGTGTTGCAACTAAGCTAATTACTGTAGAATGTGGTATTCTAGATATGATAAAATTATCAAAGATGTGTGATTCAGCCATGGAAATACAAATTAAGTGAAATTGTGAACAAATAATTAACACACAGCAAGATTATTTTAAGAAAAGATGTAAACATGATGTTGTTTTATATTGGTAAAGATCACTTATTATGCATAAAGGTTCATGTTGTGATAGAATTATCTATACCTGATATGAACATGAGTAAGATATATTTAAGCTACATGTTCAGCAAACAGATAAATTGTGTAATATCCACCCAAAGAATATGATTTCAAATATCACTTCAGATATCACCCACATGCTTCTTTGAAGTGTATGCTCCATTCTCTTAAAATCAATGTAATTTTCTCACAACACATTTTTTTTTCAAATATATAATTAGCTGCAATGGATACAGAGTCTTATGTGCTAGAAATTGAAATCTATAAAAGATTTAGCTGACTACCCTACTATGAGCTGTTCAAGGACTATATAACAATGGACCTGCCAAAGTGAACAGGGAAAAGCCCACAAGGCCTTAACCCTACTTAAGAACTATAGGCAACTGAGGAAAAGAAGGAGCAGGTGTTTTGTCTGGAGAAGACCACACGAATTAGTTGCCCTGGGCCAAATGGTCAGAACTGAAACTTATATACAAGTAACATTATACAGACTGAGTAATTTATATTTAGAAATATATATGTATATACACATATGCTTACAAATCAATTACCATAGAAGGAGGTCATGGATTTGAAGGAGAGTGGGTGGGACATATAGAATGGCTTGGAGGGAGAAAATGGAATGAAGAAAAGTAATTATACTATATTCTCAAAATTAGACAGCAACCAAATGATTAAGCTGAAAGATAGTAAAACAACAAAGAGTATAAATGGCTGAAAGCTTTTATTTCAAGGGCAGAAGTTATTTAATTGACCCATCCCTTAGACACTTTTGCTCTTTTACAATCACTGCTGGGTGTGCTTCAAATCCACAGCACCCTTAGACATGTATTTAATATACTTAGTTTACTAAAGCGACTATACAAGGAGCATGTAAATTTTTGGACGTCTCAGGCTGGGATTCTCTGAAATTTTTCTAACTGGTCCTGAGGTTTGGTCTCCCAGTGTATATGCAGGGCCATTTGCTCCTATGGGATAGTGACAGCTCACACACTTGCATGACTAAGCCGAGGTATCAAGTTAATGTTCCAATAGAAAACTTTCCTTTCTGCTTTGACCCATTAGATCTGCTCTACATTTATTCTGTACTTGTTTCAATACTTTTATGCCCAGGCATAATTCTTCAATTTATAATTTGTCCTAATTGTCTGTAATTGTTTATTTGAAAACATTAAATTATTCATTTCCATGCATATGTGTTATAGAGAAATGGGTTGAACATGAGTTTTTAAAATGAAACGGTTTGCAAGTTGTCTCAATATCTCCAAATTTAGCTCTAGAATTGTTTCAGGTTTACGGAAAAGTTGCAAAGACAGTACAGAGAATATGAAGATATATATATATATATATATATATATATATATATATATATATATATATATATATGTCACTCAGCTGTTTCTGTTACAAACATATTACATCAGCAAACCAACAATGTTAAACAAGCATTAACTAAAATCTTTTTTACTAGATATTTTCTTCATTT
This sequence comes from Mus musculus, assembly GCF_000001635.26. NCBI lineage: Eukaryota > Metazoa > Chordata > Mammalia > Rodentia > Muridae > Mus > Mus musculus. The sequence continues at coordinate 50,007,496 of NC_000078.6, read as the reverse complement.
ACATTTCAAACGCTATCCCAAAAGTCCCCTATACCCTCCCACCACCCTGCTCCCCAACCCACCCACTCCTGTTTCCTGGCATTCTTCTGTACTGGGGCACATAATCTTCACAAGACCAAGGGCCTCTCCTCCCAATGATGGTCAACTAGGCCATCTTCTGCTACATATGCAGCTAGCAACATGAGCTCTGGGGGTACTGGGTAATTGATATTGTTGTTACACCTATAGGGTTGCAGACCTCTTTAGCTCCTTGGGTACTTTCTCTAGCTCCTCCATTTGGGGCCCTGTGTTCCTTCCAATAGCTGACTCTGAGCATCCACTTCTGTATTTTCCAGGCACTGGCATAGTCTCACAAGAGACAGCTATATCAGGGTCCTGTCAGCAAAATCTTGCTGGCATATGCAATAGTGTCTGGGTTTGGTGACTGTTTATGGGATAGATCCCCAGGTGGGGCAGTTTCTGGATGGTCCTTCCTTCTGTCTCAGCTCCAAACTTTTTCTCTGTAACTTCCTCCATGAGTATTTTGTTCCTCGTTCTAAAGAGGAACAAAGTATCCACACTTTGGTCTTCCTTCTTCTTGAGTTTCATGTGTTTTGCAAATTGTATCTTGTCTATTCTAAGTTTCTTACCAGTGAATGCATATCATGTGAGTTCCTTTATGATTGGGTTACCTCACTCAGGATGATATCCTCCAGATTCATCCATTTGCCTATGAATTTCATAAATTTATTGTTTTTAATAGCTGAGTAATACTCCATTGTGTAAATGTACCACATTTTCTGTATCCATTCCTCTGTTGAGGGTCATCTGGGTTCTTTCCAGCTTCTGGCTATTATAAATGAATAAGGCTGCTATGAACATAGTGAAGCATGTGTCCTTATTACAAGTTGGAACATCTTCTGGGTATATGCCCAGAAGTGGTATTGTGGGATCCTCCAGTAGTACTATGTCCAATGTTCTGAGGAACCACCAGACTGATTTCCAGAGTGGTTGTTCCAGTTTGCAATCCCACCAGCAATGGAGGAGTGTTTTCTTTCACTACATCCTCGCCAGCATCTGCTGTCATTTGAGTGCTGGTAGATAATTTCTAGAATATTTTTAAAATCATTTTTCTTGAATGGCTTTAACATGCCTAAATGGTTTGTAAATTATTAACATGGAGACCACAGAGGAAAAGTTATGTCATCATATTAAATCAAGAGTGTATTTTATCAATGTGATTTTTCAATACTGTTGCTTGTCTACATGAAGCAGAGATCAGGCCTCTGTATTACAAATAAAAGGGCTTTATTAAATATAGTCAACATTAACACCTTGAGTTCAGCTTGTAGGAGTCATTTCTTTCCTTCATACTGAAAGTTCCAGATCATGCCATGTCAAGACAATATTTTAATTGGTTCCTTCATCTTTTTGCGGTATCATCAGATATTCAACAATGTGGTTTTAAACATTATTCTTCACACACACACACACACACACACACACACACACACACACACACACACACACACGAGCCTTATGTGCTCAATCTTACAAATGGACAATTTCTTATAGAGCAATAGTTCTTTTAATTCTGCATGTTGTTAGAAAGTAAGGCACTAATATGGTTATAGTCATTACACGAGTGACATTAATTTTAGAATTCTGCAGCTTAGAAGAGAGAAAAATCATGTAATATAAGCTTGTATGCCTTTGCTCCCTTCACATATTATATTTATACTAAGTTGAAACTAATGCTTCTGGTCCTAAATAATCACCACATGAATTATTCCTTCAACTTGTTTATAGCTCATCAGTAAGAGACTTGACTGCCATCACCCATCACCTGTTTACTTAGTCATCTAATTCAGTATTCAACTGATGTTGTTTCAGAAGTTTCAAGCTGTATCTAGACAGAAAATACTGATTATGATCTAGGGCAAAGGACACATGAACTATTCCTTTTACTTTTAGTTACAGGCTTTACCCTGTTATGTAGGGCAGCATTTCTTAGCTCCTATAACACTTGTAATATTTAATTTTTATCACATCGATTCAATCCTGTGAAATTTGTTTCTCCATTTATGAAACTTGCATATATTATGTTTCGTTTGCTCTTTAGTAAAGTTCTAAAGACTTTAACAAAGGCATGGGCAACGCATCCCTATTACCGCAGCATACAGATTATTCTTTGTCCTAAACATTTCTTGTCACTTACCTATTCAATTCCTTCTAGTTCACAAAAGCAAATTACAAATTCTACTTTCCTTTTCCTAAAATTTTCTTTTGAAATATTTTATAATGAAAACTGGCCATAAAGATCATGGGAGTAAACAACCTAGTATATTTTAAAGGCAGGATAACATTGTAGATAAAATGTTTTGTGGCTGTGTTTCCATTTATACTTCTCTTTTAGAAGCCAGCAGAGTACCTTCATATACAAAAGACACTAGATGTAGGCAGGAGTGTTCTGTGCAGGCATAGGCTGGACTTCTCAACGTCCAATGAGTTGTGTGGATGTTGTCTTCATCAGTGGGATCTGATCATACTGTCAGTTTCTGGAGAGCAGCCTATTGTCTTGGCAACAGCCTGAATTGTCAGGAGATTTTCATGGGACCCCTTTGGTCAATTTTAGTATTTTAAGGTTTCTTTGGTGAAAAGAGATGGCCAATTGGGACTCTGTCTCCTCCATTATTCGGACACTTTATTAGGACTACCTTTGTATATTTTAGGACATCTCCACTGCACCCGGTGTCCATAGTACACCTCAAATCACACTCAGTTCTTGCTATTTCTCCCCATATTCTCTCCCTCAATCCCATCACCCCCATTCTTTCACTTACACTCCCACTCCTGATCCCAGTAAATCCAAAACAGTTAATTCTCTTTCTACCTACCATGGAGATTCATGTGTCTTCTTTCAATCCCTACCTAATCTCTCAGGGTCTATGCATTGTAGTATGGTTATCATTTATTTAATCGCTAATCTACATATATTAAGCAAATACACTCCATATTCCTCTTTCTGTATCTGGATTAAGTTAGTCAAGATTGTTTTCCTAGTTCTACCCTTTGCCTGCAAATTTCACAATGTCATTTTTTTAACAGCTGAGAAATACCCCTATTGTATAAATGTATCACATTTTCTTTGAGAAACATCTAGATTGCTTACATTTCTGGCAATTATAGGTAAAGGATCTTTTTGTTTTGTTTTGCTTTGTTTTGTTCTTTTTTTGTTTGTTTGTTTGTTTTCTGAGACAGGGTTTCTCTGTATAGTCCTGGCTGTTCTGGAACTCACTTTGTAGACCAGGTTGGTCTCGAACTCAGAAATCTGCCTGCCTCTGCCTCCCGAGTGCTGGGATTAAAGGCGTGCACCACCATGCTTGGCTAGGATCTTTTCTTAATGTCTTGCTTATTATAGCTTGCTTAGTCTTCTTTATTAAGCAACCTAGGATAACCAGTCCAGGGCCAGCACCACAACCAATAAGCTGGCCGATGCCCCTAGTTGGCCATCATTGGAAAGAGAGGCCCCTTGGTTTTGCAAACTTTATATGCCCCAATACAGGGCCAAGAAGAGCGAGTGGGTGGGTAGGGAAGCAGGGCAGAGGGAGGGTATAGGGAACTTTCAGGATAGCATTTGAAATGTATATAAAGAAAATATCTAATAAAAAACAAATAAATAAAAGAAAGAAAGAAAGAAAGAAAGAAAGAAAGAAAGAAAGAAAGAAAGAAAGAAAGGGGAAAGGAAGGAAGGAAGGAAGGAAGGAAGGAAGAAGGAAGAAGAAAGAAAGAAAGAAAGAAAGAAAGAAAGAAAGAAAGAAAGAAAGGAAGGAAGGAAGGAAGGAAGGAAGGAAGGAAGGAAGAAAGAAAGAAAGAAAGAAAGAAAGAAAGAAAGAAAGAAAGAAAGAAAGAAAGAAAGAAAGAAAGAAAGAAAGAAAGAAAATAGCTGGCAGGCATGTTTACATCCCAATCTATGGCACTTTCTCAATTGAGGTTACTTTTCAGTTGACTCTAGCTTATCAATTTGCTATGAAACTAGCCAGCACAAATGGTATGAGAATTTAAGTATAACAGTGAACAAAACTATTGTTCACAACCACAAAACCTATAATAAGCTATTGAATATCAAGGTAAAGCAACAAATAAAATAAAAATCCCTAAATTTTTCAATTGTGGGGTACTACAAAATAATAATGATAATGATGATAATAATAATAATAATACTTATAAGTGGGAAGTATTAGGCCACAGTTACAATCAGATCAAAGCAAAACAGCATACGTAGTCCAGTTTATGTTGTCTTGATCTTTTGAGTCCCAAAGGTTTTGGGAAACTCTTCTTTGGTTTTGCCTTTCACAGCAAGCCCAGTTTGCCTTGTAGACCCATGCCAGCTCCAATCCATACCTGTTGCTGTTCTAAGTGATCATTTCACAGACCCAACAAATCCAAATATACTGGAGTTTTACTGCACTTAAGGCTACACCTATACCAATGGCCTCCTAGACTCGCTTCAGGGACTTAAATGATGTCAAATTCTAAGTGTTTTCTGTGACCCCCCTACTGACTTGAAAAATAGTATTATATGGGAGATTTTATACATTATTAATCATGCTACCAGCTTGAGATTTATCCTAGGCTACCTCTGGACCAAACTTCATTTGTGCTAGTTCTGAAATTATTTCCAGAAGACTTTTGTCTCAATTATGCTGGTAAATATTTTATTATATAAAAGGATATGTAGATTAATATTATACTCCTTAATTTTGTTCATCTATCTCGTGTCAAATTGGAAATGGATTTCTGATTGCTAGTACTCAATTCTACAGTGCCTTATATAAACTGACAAGGTTGATTTCTCTTAGTCACCAATGTACTTGATTTTTCTCTTTTTTCAAAGAAGGAAGGTTTGTTTTGGCTAATGGTTCAGTGGTACAGACTATTCTAGCAGCAAGAGCTCAGGAGAGGTAGTAAAGTTTCATCCTTAGTCATAAATGATTCCATAGTCAACAATGAGGTTGTCTTGTTCCTTCTATACATTAAACAATTCATGAACATGAACTGTATTTTTATCATGTCCCCTTACTTTCTTGCTTCCAAGTCTTTCAACATTCCCCTCGTTAAAAAATTAATAGCCCTATTTTATGTTGTTACCTATATGAATTAATATGTAAATATAGCTTAGTTAGGTGATTTAATGTATATTTATGGGTTTTAGTGGTGAAACTTTTGTGCTGGACAACCAATTATGGGACTCATCCCTGGGAAAGACTGGCTCTATCTCCATCAGCAGCTATTAATTACATGTAGCTCTTTATCTATGGAGCTACCTTGTGATATGCCTTCTGCCATGTTGGCATGTCAAATAATGCTGTCATTGCTTGGGTCTTGTTTAGGGAAACATGATGAAGTTTTATGGGTACAGCTTCTCTATGATGTAGAAGACATGTTTTCATAATGGTTCTCTGGCCCTTACTATCTTTCCATATCAACTTTTGTGATGTACTCCAAGCCTTAGGTGTAGGGATGAAATTGTAAATATGTAAACTGGGCCTGGGTACCCCACTATTTAAAACTAAATAGTCTACATTCAAATATCACCAAAATGGTTTTGATAAAGTCTGCTTTCTTCCAAAGATTCATAAGCTAAGAGTCCATTGTCTTTCTCTTTTTCAGCATTTCCATTTTCTAAGCTCCTACCACCAGCTTTTTAAGCTCTATGCACTTGATGGCTTTTCCAGCCCAAAGCTCCAAAATCCTCTCTAAAACATCATCATCAGTTCTGCGACAACAGTACCCCATGATTCTGGTACCAAGTTCCATCTTATTTTGGATGTTGTGATAAAACACTGACCAAATGCAACTTGTGGGGGAAAGGGTTTATTTCATCTTATAGTTTAAATTCATCATGAAGGGAATTCAGAGCAGCAGAGCAAGCAGGAACAGAGGGAGGCAGGGACAATAAGTGAAAGCTCCTTACTGGCTTGCCCTCCATGGCTTGCTCCACCTGCTTCCTTAGACAACCCAGCACATCTGCCTAGGGGTGGCACCTGTGTCTGTGCCCCTTCATCATTCACTAAACAAGAAATGCAACCCCCCCCAGAATTGTGTATAATGCAATGCATTGAATACTTTTTCTCATTTGAAGATCTATTTTTGCAGATTACTCTAGCTTATGTTGGGTTGATAAAACCAAACCAAACCAAACCAAACCAAATCAATCCAAACCAAACCAAAAATCTAGCCAGCATACTAATCATTTAATGTGCTGTACCAACTAAGTTTCTGTAAGTCCACTCTATGGTGTTCACACAATGAACTAACGATAAATTGTTTAGAGTGTATTAAAGTGACACTTGTCTGCATGTATACATATGTGTGTATGTATTTTCAAACCTATTAACCTTTAGCTGATGCCAAGCTAAAATATTCTTTTTGTGTAATATATAACTACAAGATGGATCCCAACTTGGGCCGGTCATTGGACCTTCTTTGCTTCAGTCTCTTCTCCATTTTTGTCCTTGCAGTTCTTTTAGACAGGAACAATTCTGAGTCAGGAATTTTGACTGTGGGTTAGTAACCCTGTCTTTCCAGTTGAGGCCACTGGAGGTGGGCATTTTAGCTAACATAATCCCCAATGTGTCCTGAGAGTGTCTTACCTCCTGAGTCTCTAGTACTTTCTAGAGGGTCCAGCTTTCCATTTATTCTCTTGGGCCTCTGGGCTTCTCTCACATCCACTCTTCTCAAATCTGATCCTGTTCCTCCTCCCCTCCTCTACCCAGATCCCTCCCTCCCTCCACCTCCTGTGATTATTTTCTTCCCTCATTTAAGTGGGGTTGAAGCCTTGTCTCTTTGGCATTTCTGCACATTGTACTTCTTATGGTTTGAGGTTGTATCCTAGATATTCTGTACTTTTTGGCTAATATCTACATGACAACAAGGGTTTATTATTTGTGAAGGTGGAGAACTATATTAAGACTTTTTTTTTTCTCCTTTGAAAATACCCTGATGCCCTTCTGATGAGAACCAGTGCTGTGACTAAATAGTTGGATGTAGCACTGGAAGAAAGCCCTTCATTCCAGGGGTCTTTCTCCTTATCATTCAATAATGTGTAGGAATATACCTGGTTACATGGGTCTTACCTGTTTCCTCCTCAAAGCGGGAGTAAAACCAGAAATGAATTATTCTTCCTTCTAAAACCCAAAGTCTTATAGTTAGCATAATATAACATATAACATAGCTGTATGATTAAAATTATTCCTGCTCTACATACACTCACTAAAAATTTGACAACTACAACAAATAGTTTTCAGTCTTTGTAGATACTGTATGATTTTATACATAGTGCAAACAACTCTAGTTTCTTAAAGCCACTTCTTTGAAATGTAAAAAAATCTACTTATACTTTCTTAAAATTACTAGAGCATAAAAACAGAAGCAACAGGGGATTTTTTCTTATATAATAAATAAGCAATTGTTGATCTACAAGTATATTTTCTTATGGTCAAAGATCACTAATCTCTGTGTCACTATTCTTTATTTAGTGACCTCTGTAAAATATCTCACTGCCTACGTCTTGACAAAAGATATAACCTTTACTTTAATGATTCTAAAGTTTAGAATGAGTTTGGGGAAAATGAAAGTACATGGATATTACTTGTATCTCTGTCTAGGCAAGATATGAGAAAATTTGTGTAATTTCAAGTATTTGTCTTCTTCAAATACTTATGTCATTCAATGATGTATTCATTATTTAGACGCCTTAACTAGATATTCACCCTGATATATCACATATTGATTTTGACATATAAAGGTGCCTCTGAGAAAAATCATAGAGAAATCATTAAATTAAGAAAATGAAGGCACACACAGAAAGAAAAATATTATATGTTCTCTCCCATACCAGGTATTTTTAAAAGGTTGACCTAAAAGTGAAATACTGATTATTAGAGCCTGGTATGGCTTGCCAGGGCAAAGGTAGAATAGGTGCATGTACATTTAAAGATGTCAGAGTGAGCTTCACTTGTATATACATGGAAGATGTGTTATATTCAAAGAGGGAAGAGAGATAGAAGGGAAACACAGAGGTGCAAGCATCCTGAGGAGACCATAATTTAATATCTTAACAAACTCTCTTTTCAAGAATGAAAAGATAAGGAAAAATAGAAGCATATGGAGAGATGTTTTATTAAAGAGGAGCACGTGGGGCTCTTCCAAAGAAACAGGGTTTGATTACCAATACCAACATAATGGCTCATAACTTTCTCTAACTCTACACTCAGGGTATCTGACCATTTTTCGAACTGAGGACATTGCCTGTGCTTGGTGCACAGATATGTAAGCAGCCAAACATTCATAGTAAAGAAATAAAAATAAAGTCTCAAAAAGATAGAAAATAGAATGTAGATTTTTAAATGAATGAAAAGAAAAAAATTATGTGATGTAATTCGTACTCATTCTCTGTGAGCGATGATGCTCTAATATTGTCAGGCTATTATAATTCAAATCACTACTAACATATTAATGTTCAAGTTTGACTTAAAATTAAATTACTAACATTTCTATTCCTTATAAAAATCATATTAATTATCAATGTCTGGACAACAATATTAGAAAAAAACAGTATTCTAAAAGTTTAAAAGACAGGGTGTGTGTGTGTGTGTGTGTGTGTGTGTGTGTGTGTGTGTGTGTGTGTGTGGTTTGCATCAGCAACAACAAATTAAGGTCTGAATGTAAATTTTTGGTATATTATTTAGTGAGGAAATGACCTATGAAAATGCAATGTTATGTATCTATTTTATGAGCTTGAAAACTAGGATTCCCACAGAGTGGGAAAATTCAAATAAACACCCACATTGACCTGTGCTGTAAAACAGAACGACCAGTATACTGTAGAGAAGAAAGATGTGAAGTGAAGTGCTCATTTTAAGTGGCACTTAGATTTATTAAGCCAAGTGAACACTTAAACTGAAATCAGATATCTGACAAAGGTAAATTACTTTGTTGTCATGTTCATGAGCTGCCTTATGGTGCCACTCATCTCAATGAAATCATGGACCTAGAAATGCTAATTGGATGTTGTAGCCTGAACCATATTGAAGAGCCTTTTTAATTTGTGCTTCCACCATGTTCTTTGAAATGTCCTCACATATAAGAAGAGCACTGATGGAATTTTTAAAAATTTGTCATCTTTAATTTTTGTTTTGTGGTTTTGTTTTACATTTATTCCAAGGTTTGATTTTAATCTAAATATCAACTGTGTATGGTGACAAATTTGCTAAAAACAGGTTTATCCAAGTATCTTATGTAGTTTGGACATACTCATATCTCCTTTCTCTCTTTCCTGCTCTCTCCTCCCTCTCACAGTTGCATTCATGATGCACAGACTCACTTTTAGTGTGTCATGTGTCTAAACGAGTTTATGCATCCCTATAAAATCTAAGATCCACAAATAATGGGAATGTGAAAAAATTACCAATCAGAGTTTGCTTCCCTGAATACAATGCCTCCCATTCATCCAGTCCCCTAAAAGCAATAAGATTTTATTCTTCCTTGTGTATGAATGGGACTCCACGTTATATATATATCACATATTTGGCCATTCCTATGTTGAGGAGTAGTGGTAACTGGTAATGTGAGAGTTCTATACTTAGTTCTGAGAGGAACTTCCATAATCTAAAAACTAAATACCTAAAACCAAATCATGATCTATGACAAATACCTAACCCAATCAATAGTTGCCATAATTAAGGAAACCGAGGGTTCTCAGAAGATCAAAGACAAATAGGAGCCATGCTGTTTCCAGCACTCAGCCTGCTATAAAAGTTCCCTGGAAATCTTGAGCAATAAACATATAAATACATGTCTAAACTACACATCACAGAAATCCACATCTTGTGTATTCATGACACTTTAATAGAAGTTATTATATAATATTTCATTTTTCTGGCAAATGATTCCTATTGATGCTACTCGTATAGGAATGTGGCTACCTCTAAAAGTTACCAATGCTATCACCATTCTCCATAACTAATATTCATCATTTTAAAATAAATGTCCATAGTCTAGATCTCAGGCATATAGCCCTCTTAGAAGAAGATGTAACATGCAGTTTTTATCATTGTTACTGTGGGAATCAGATTATCAACTTGTTTCTGTGAACTTTGGAAAAGACATCTTCAGAAGTAGGTGTATAGCAAATATAATTAAACTCAGATAAGTATTAAATCAATCCAAATGGGGTAAATTAAATGCTCTCAACAATAATTGAATGATAGAAACTCCTGTCAACATGGATTATGTGTTTTTATTTATTCATCATCTTTATTAAGAGAGAAACATCAGAGTCTGTTGATGCACCTTGTTCCACTGTCACTATAAAACATACACTCTAAATAGTGATTTTGTGTGTGTGTGTGAAATTCTGAAAAATTTTAACATCTTAATAAATGTTTTTGAGAAAAGGAGGAAAGTTTTTGTATGTAGTTATTCATTTTTTATTTTTTGTGTGTTGAATATATAGGCAGTTTAAAATTAACTTCATTAGATATAAAAAATTAAAATAATTACCTATTCAGACATAACTAAAATAAGTCCAAGAGTAGGATAAGAAGGAAGAGGAAGAGGAGGAGGAGTTCTCATCATCACTGATATAGCCATCAATAGAGTTTTATGGCATCTTAATCAGGCTTTTTTTTTCAATGAAAATTATTCTTAATCACATAAAATTTCCAGCTTATAGACAAATGTGCAAAATGACAGCATTTATTTGGATTTTCCATAGCTTTTTAGAAAGCTGTTTATGCTCATTTTTTTAAGGTTTGAGAAAACTCTTAAAATACATGCTGTGCTCTGGTTCACTTTCTCTCTGTTGAAATTGCTCTTGGCAATGGCATGGTGAGCTCTTGCTTGACACATCCAGATGATGCTTTACAGTACACAGGTACTGTCGTTATTATTTCCTCCTTATTGTCTATCAATTCTTTAACTGTCTTGCTTGCAGTTTCTCTTCGTTTTCTTTTGTTGCCGCTGATAAGACTCCAGATTCCCATTATCTACAGGTACAACATTTTAACTTCATTGTCTTTTTTTTTTTCATTCTCTATATGTTCCTAAATGATCATACCCACTTCTGAGCCTTACTTTACCTACTGTTTGTATTATTCAAGTTAGTCTAAAAAATGCATCTTATGAAGCACTGTCCTTTTGAGCCATAGGTGAGAAGGGCTGTAGCATGCATCCACGGATCCAGATGCAAGGGTGAATAACACCATCTTACTTCTGCATAGCATGACTAGCATATAGAGACATGTTTCAATCCATCATTTCTTTTCTCATTGGACAAATGAAAAAATTTTCAGGCATACAGACATACAATTTCAGGCATTAGAAGCAAAAGCATACATGGAAGATGATATAAAATAAACAAGAAGGGTTCTGATACTCTGGTTTACTGCCATACATCACCCCATAGGAATGATTGAATAACCATTAGCTAACTGTTTGGGTCTACTATATAGGTCATAGGAAGTTCATGTGCTTCAGTGATGTCCTAGTATTACCAAAGAATAATAATAAAGGAGACAAGAACAGATGCTGTTACAGGTCAGGCCAAAAGAATGTGAAAGCTTGAAACAATTTCCTTCTGACCACCACCTTATATCTCCACATTTTAAATTTAAAATTTGTCAATGCTACAAAGACATCACATTCTATGAGTCAATATGAAAAACTATCTCAATTCTAACTTTCTCTTTTGAGCAGACCTGTAAATATTATCTTAAAAGCTCAGTATATGAATGATGTCCTTGTTTAAAGGGTTTAGTGGGATGTGACCACTGAGACTGTATACTTCAATGATCTATAGGTTACTCTAAAGCTGTGGATCAGTACAATTAAGTTATTTGATACTCTGAGACTGTTTTCAAATGTATACAGTTAATTTTAAAAGAAAGTAGGAGGATATGAATGCATATACTTCTGCTTAGGGCATGGAAATAAGTAAAACAAATAATAGCAGCATTTTTATTTTGAAGTAAAAATTGAAATACATACCCCTTTGTACCTCTCTTAGCCTGACCTTTTGTAAATGGGCCCCTAATCTCCAGCTGCTCCATTTGTCTCTTTGTACCTGTGATCATTTTTGGATCAAAAAATGAAAAGAGGAGCAATCTACAGAAACAGAAGAAAACTTCCATAAGAAAGTTAAATAGCAGCACTTCAGAAAGTGGAGTCAAATGTTCTTCCTTCCCATTGCTTAGGTCTTCTAAGATGTCTGGATATCTACTCCACTGTACTCTTTAGGATCATAGTATAATCTTTGTACAAAAGCCATCTTTGACTTGAACTGTAGTACTTTGTCTAGGACAAACATTGTATTAGTTGCCTACTATTAATTTCTTTCAGCCCATACCATCTTGGTTCCTTTTTCAAGAACTCTCCTTTTCTGTTACTCAGTGTGATTCTACTCACTTTCTTTTTGTGGAGTGACTATATTTTTATATGTATCCTGTTTAATGCTGATAGTCTACAGATATTAATGATTGGCCTGGTCTTGGCTAGTTACTGCTCTCCTTTGGCATGTTTTAGTCTGACAGCAGGGAATCCAGTAAATCGTTCCTTCTCTAGTTCCTTTTTGTTTGTTTGTTTGTTTGTTTTAAATATAAAACTTTGAAATACACAGCAAGTTTTTCAGTAACTAAAGCCTGTAGTGAGTTTTGTAAAGACAACATACAATGCACAATGAAAAAGGCTGACGTAATACATCAAAGTGGTTCAAGCCTAGTTCCTAGTAACTCTACGCCCCACCTTTATGCTATCAGTGGTTTAAACATCCTTAGACTTTATCAACCAATTATTTCCATATATTCTTCATCATTTCTCAACTGAATTTTGATTAGGTCCACTAAATTCATCAAACAAGAGTGCAAAAGACAAATTGTATTGAAATATCCAATTAAAAACAGTATTGTAATATTTGGGGTCTTTCAATACTGAAAATATAATTCATTGTTCATTTGACATTGAACTATAACTAGTCATTCTGCATTATATCTATAAAGCTCATAGATAGTTTTAAGAAGAGTAACTTAACTGATTCTTGTGACATAATTAAACACAATGCTTTAATAAATACTTTATACCTTCTTCCTGGTACCTAACAAGGATTCAGGAAGTGATCTTATTCTTCCTAGAAAAACTGTTGTAGCATAAATATAGTTCAATAGCTGAATCTCTGTATATACCCTTGAGAAACAACTTTGTGTAGAGTACCAGACTAATTTTGAAGCGGTGAATGTAAACAGCAAAGACCTTTCATGTGTATCTGAAATAAAGCATCCAAAAAATTATTAAAAGTTTTGTCAAAATTGAAATTCAGGACCACTTAAGTAACAAAATCCAACAGAGACCTCCTGGACAAATCACCAAATTTCCTGTGTTCAGTCTCCAAATCTTCAAACTGTACTACACTACTTAGTGTGTGGAAATATTTCTTTGTAAGGTCCATGAGTGTCAGATGACTCATATTGTGAGACTTCTTTGAATATGAAAATCCAGAATCTTGCTAAATATTTGGTAAGATGGTACTATATAATTATGCATGCATTAAAATAATTTGGGGAAGGCATGTTTTCATGAGAATTATCTTAATTTAACAGAATAGTTTGTTTTAGAACCATAGACATAAGTGTTTTTTGAGAATAATAAAAAGTAAAGTTTTTAATATAGTTACTCTGTTAGTATTTTTTCCATAAAACTCCCACTGTTCTTTGTCATAAATAGTCAAATATTTTCCTTTCTAACAGTGCCTACCATTATGATTTGCTCTTTAGAGCATGCATTAAGATGGAAGGATGGAAAGTTACTCTAATTTTCAGTTCACGTTACTTCTTGAGCACTGTCACTTCTCCCTATAAAGCTATGGAAAGTGAACATAAGCCCTTTAACGGAGTCATATTTCAAGGATCAGGTGGGAAAGACAGAAGTGTTGGATGCACCTCACTGCACTGCTGTTCATCCCCAACACTTTGCACAATGTGAGAATGTTTAATAATTCCAGCCCAACCTACAGATAAGAATCTCTGGTGTCACATCACAACTGACAGTGCTGGTGTGAGATTTGCAGTAAAACAATATTCCAGCTGTAGCTTTCATTTACAGAAATAAAACAGCAGAAGTGGAGGGAAAAGGCCAGGGCAAGATAAACACTTTCATCTGGCAACAGCGCTGACATTAAATTATAATAGCTACATGAAAGTGAGGAGAGAAAAAAAATATCCAACCTTAGAGCAGAAAACTAATATGGACTGCATCATTTGCTAGCTATTCTTCTATCTGTATTTTATGCTAGCTAGTTCATGTTTAGTTATCCAGAGAGACCACCAAATATAAATAAGCCCTTTTTCAAGTAAAGTCTATGGCAACTGTTGGACAGGCAGCCTTATTTTTCTCCCATTAATCACTAGAAACTTCACACGGCGTGAAAGTCTCAGGGGATACTTCTGGCTGGGAAAAAAGATCCTCCCTCCTCAGTTCTAATCAGTCCATCCCATCTGTAATGGCTTTAGAAAATTGTTAATGACATAAAGTGACAGTCGAGGGGCTTTTTGGTCCGTCAGTGTAGGGTTACTATGAGCTCTGTAACAGACTACTCCATGCAGGCCTCAAAGCTGCTGGAAAATGATCTGGATTATGAAGGAATAAATTTGATATGTTAGCAATCACAAGCAGGAACTGAGAAGAAAGGCTTCCTTAATACAGTTCTTTGAGGCTATAATGGGAAATGCGAAGATAAATCTGGCGCAGAGACAAACCCACTTAAGACTGCTGCAAGCACACAGAATATAGATCTCGGTTATGAGATGTGTAAAACACACAATGGCCTGAATAAGGAGCTAAGTATATAAGTGCAAACAAACCCATTTTTATAGTTAGCATGGCATTTTGAATGGAGTTTGGATCCTAAATGATGCTATCTTACTTGTAGATGAAGATGGGAGATGTAAGCATGCTTTTATACACAGAAGCTAATAAAAATACTGAAGCCAATCGTGAGCATAAAGCAAATTAAAGCTGAAATTGGCTTTAATCATAAAAACTGAATGGCTTTGCTTCCCCTCACCTAAAATATTGCTTATTCCCATTTTTATTACCTTGTTTTAGACATAGGGAATACTGAACAGTGTTGTGAGGATAACTACAATGGATATATCTGTCAGCTACAGCAGCATGACATCACAAGGTATAATCTCATTCCTTACATTATATAAAGATCTATACAGGATTTATGAATCAATGCATATCTGGAATTTGAATTTCTTAAAATTAGGCCATAATAGAAATGTAAATGTAGATTTGGAAGATTTTTTTTTGAAAATAGGATTTTGTTCTAATGCACAAAATATTTTCTTTTATGTCCTTTTCTTTTTCAATTTTGACAATACTCACCTCATTAGAGTGTCATAGAAAGTGACAATGTAAACAGTTTCCCACACATCTCCTGTAGGTTATACTAAGAGCTAAAAATACTGGATTCTAACAATTTTGCGGATCTTGAAAGATTAGGTGAAAAATTTTTACCTAGTTATAGAGAAAGTTTTTTACTTGGTGGTAAAGACCAGCTAGATGATATTATTGCTGAATACTACCACATTTAGGAAGATATGTGAAAGGAAAATTTGTCTCCATGTAGAAAATAAATGGAGATATTTAGAAGCATGGTTATTCCTCCTCAGGGAAAGAGAGTCTGAGAAGTGTTCTACCTAACACTCCATCTTTGTTCTGGATTGTTTCTAAAGAAAACATCTATCTACATGTTTCTATAATTATACACAATTTCCCTTAGAAGGGCATCATTTGGTAGGAATAGGCAACTAGCAAATAAGCTATACTTCTTCTGCAGCTTGACATTAAAAACAAGAATGAAGTAATGAAAATATAAGGATAACTTCATAGAAAATAATTTTGAATAATCTCAGTGGTAGAATTCAAATGATTGCATCTCCTTTGCCAAATGTTGTACGTTCTTCCTGAGAATGACACGTAAGATCAGGAATCACAGGGCTGCTGAAAAAAGTTTATGCTTTGGGTTTGGAGGGGATCATAGACTTTGGATACCCACACTAATTCTTTCAGCCTACTAGAAAGCCGTCTCATAAATATCTATTTCAGAGCTCTAAAATGATTAAATGACATCATGATAACCTGATTTAAAGAAAATGTTACAAGAGGGCCTTAAATGGTACCCTGGTGGCCTGGAAGAGTTAATGCGGTTTTCTTAAGTGCCCAATTCAGCTTTAGTTTGCAGTGTACAGAGCAGGGAGTGTGTCTCAATAACTCACTGATAGTTTCATCTAATATCAGTATATTAAGGGGAGATAAGATTTTTGAAGGAATCTATCATAGAGTAGCTGGCCATTCAGTGTAATTCACCTCATCTAAAGAAAGGAAGATGGAGGACATTTATTCTATTTTATGACATAAAGTATTAGGTCTAGAACTGAAAATAAAGCCAATTAACATTGTAACAGCAAAAAGATGGGAAGGAGAAGCCTTTGCAAATTAAAAATCTTATGAAGAAATATTGAAATTATTCTCTGTCTAAAGAGGCAAAAGGTAGACATGTAAGTGGGCGAGCACTTGAGAAGGAAAGTCGAAGGGGAAGAGAGGGAGATGAGGGAGGAAAACTCAGATTAGAGCATTAAACTGTCAAACCAAAAAGGAGATTTGAAAACAAGAGAAAATATATTATGTAGGACCTATATTTTCTTCTGAAATAGCGATACTTATGCATAACCTTTTCTGGAAGCAAAACATACCAACTTCTTATAGCGGTATATATCACTAGTAGAATGTTGCACTTTCCCAGTACTTGATAACAAAGCTATAAAATACACCCTAAGAACAAAGAGCAAATAAAATATTTTTCTTTCCTATTATGCAAAAATATGTATTTCTTATCTTATGTTTAGTAAAAAAGTTGACAAAATTTAATTATTTTGAATGCAACTTAATTTTAAAACATTATAAGTGGCCTGAAAACATAACAAAGCAATGAAAAATAGAAGAGAAACAGTCTGGGATCCAAGGTAGAAAATATCCTTGGCATTTACAAAGTGTATGAATTCAGATGAATGAATCAATCAATTAATAGAAGCACAGTATTATAGAGACCTCCACAGAAATTAACTTATTGAGTTATCTTAAAATTATCACATATTTAAGCACATGTAAAGTCCTTAGGTACAGAAGCAACTAAATGGAAATATATTCAATTTATATAAAAGAAAATTCTCCAATAGTCAAGAGAATGAAAGATTCTGAAAGCCAGTAAAATTTAATTTTGAAGAGAAAGGTCACACCTCTTTATTCTTAGGTCTTATGTGCAATAGCTGGATTACCTCAAGAAAAACCATTACCTTGTTCTTTAATTTTGCATAAATTGGGCATCTAACTGTTCCTCCATTCTTAAATATCTTGTAACAAACCACTGTCAGTGATAGATTCTATGTATAGATTAGGCTGAAATAAATTATTAACCATATAAGAAATAATAATGAGACACATTAAAGAGTTTAGTTGAAAAGGAGAACAATTGTTGTATGTCACTCACGTGCAAAAAATGCAATAAAATAAAAAATTCTCCAAAGTCAAACTTGATAAACAACTGATTTATTGTATGGCATATAGACTACAGACTATTTGCATTGAACCCCATGAGCCCATGTAGAATAGATGAATGTAAGAAAGTATAACCGGTACCCCGCACCCCCCTTCCACAGAGCTTGTGTCTCTAGTTGCAAATGTAACAGAGGATGGTCTAGTGGGCCATCAATGGGAGGAGAGGCCCTTGGTCTTGTGAAGATTATATGCCCCAGTACAGTGGAATTCCAGGGCCAGGAAGCAGGAGTGGGTGGGTTGGGGAGCAGGATTAGGGGAGGGTATAGGGGACTTTCAGAGAGGAAACTAGGAAAGGGGATAGCATTTGAAATGTAATTGAAAATATCTAATAATAGAAAAGAAAGTCATTGATTTGCAATAGACTGAAAATTTCCCAAAATAAAGCCTCATAAAGAAGGTTAGAAGTTATGTATTTAAGAAGGAAAATTTTAAGATAAAGACTAGTACCCAGAGGCATCAGGGAAGAAAAAGTGGTGTCTCTACAGTCCTGAGGAAGAGTAAAAGCTCACTAAGATAAATGAAAGAATTCATCTATTCAGAGAACAAGTTGTAAAGCAAGGTATCTTTATGGTCAATTGAAAGATCATTTATACTGAGGAAACAAAGAAGTACTAAGTTCTAAGCAAAATAGTCACTAATGGAAGAATACAGAAAGTGTTGTTCATTCATGTAATGAAATATTATTCAGTCATTAAGAATGAGGATATCATGAGTTTTGCAGGCAAATGAATGGAATTAGAAAATATAATCCTGATTGAGGTGTCTCAGACCTAAAAGGACATGCATGGTATGTACTCACTGATAAATGGATCTTACCCAAAACAGTACAGAACACCCAGAATGTAATTCACAGATCTCAAGAAGGTTAACAAGCTGAAGGACTCAAGTGAGGATGCCTCAATTGGGAGGGAGGAAAAAAAAAACAGTCACAGGGGGCAGAGGGAGGGAGGGACCTCAGTGGGAGAGGGAACAGGGAAGAGAAGGGGAGAACCTGATCAGGTGTTGGGGAGGAGAGGGCTGAAGCCCTGAAGGCCAGCAGAAAGAATGGAAACAGGCAATCTCAGGAGGTAGGAGGTGGGGGAATCCCTCTAAAATGTACCAGAGTCCTGGAAGGTGAGAGACTCTCTGGAATCAAAGGGAGGGACTAGGATCAAGTACTTTACAGTGGGGAGAGGGAACTTGTAGAGTCCACCTTCAATAGAATGACAGGACAACAAGTAGAGGGATGGGCTGGCCATCCAACAGTCAAAAACTCTGACCCAGAATTGTTCCTGTCTGAAAGAACTGCAGGGACAAAAATGGAGAAGAGACTGAAGAAAAGGAGGTCCAGTGACTGGCACAAATTGGGACCCAGCTCAAGGTGAGGCTCTAAGGCATCAGTCTTACTGAATTTATAGTGTGCTTAAAAACAGGAGCCTAGCATGGTTGTCCTCCTAGAGACCCAACAAGCAGCTGACTGAGACAGAAGCAGATACACTCAAGCAATGGACTGAAGTTGGGGACCCCTTTGGTTGAATTAGGAAAAGTCTGGAAGATGTTGAGGGGGAGGGAGACCCAATAGGAAAACCAGCAGTCTTCACAAACCTGGACACTGAGATCTCTTAGAGACTGAATAACCAACCAGGCAGGATAAGATAGCTGGTCTGAGGACCCCTGCCACGTAGATAGCAGAGGACTGCCTGGTCTGGCCACAGTGAGAAAAGATGTACCTCAAGGCAAGAGACTTGAGACCCCCAGGGAGTGGGAAGGACTGTTGCTGTGTGTTTTGGAGGATGGGGACATCTTCTTGGAGACGGGGGGGGGGGGGGGGGAGGAATAGAGAGGAATAGAGTGAGAAAGTGTTGGAGGGCAAAATCCGCCCCACCCCCCAATTCCAGGATAATGACCTGGACTGTTAAAAAAAAGAAAAGATTAAGGATAATTTTTTTTTAAATATTGAAAAAAAGACGATTAAAAAAAGATTCTCAAATATAAGAATTTTTAATATGGTGAGCATATTCTGAGTAATATTTTTGGATAAATCTCAGGTTGAGGAAGGATTAAAGGCATAACTCAGTAATGAGGAGTTCTGATGCTGTTCCAGAGAACCCAACTTCGGTTTCCAGTATGTGCATCAGGAAGTTCACAACAGTCTGTAACTCTGGCTCACTAGAACCTGAGACTTTCTTCCAGCCTCTGTGAGCACTGAACACATATGTTGTCAGATAGTCATACAGTATGTACAGACTTCTCAAGAATAAATACTATTAGAACATTTCACAATATCATTATAGGGCATAAAAGTTAACACCTTTGTATAGGCATCCCAAACATCTTACTGGGATACAATTTATCAAATTTTATGTAAAATTTCTTTGTAATTTGTGAATGAATACTTTAATAAGATTCTTTCTTTTTCCATTGTTCATGAATTTTTAAATGCTAGCTCTATCTTTCTTTTCGAAACATTTCTAAGGAGACACAACTCTTATTTTCGTATATCCCATGTCCAGACTAATATGTAAATATTCTGTCTTCTTGTATATCAGAATGTGATGTTAAATTTTCATAACTTAATCATACTTATGTCTAAGTTTTAAAAGATTATTTTAAATTCTATTATATAAACATGTTGTAAATAAAAAAACTTCATACCAAAAATCAACCACTACTTTTCTGTGCTATAACAGTAAAAAAGTTCATTTAGTTATATAATCTTTCGTTTTGGGTGAGGTCTGCTTTGGTTTTATAGGAGATGTTTATTGGTTATGTGTTGTGTTCTACTGAATGTACATAATACTTGGTTGTTTTGTGTACGTTTATTGTGGAATTTATTACAGAATGCTGTTATTTCATTTCACCAATATTTTTGTTTGTTAGTATAAATATTAGTACTAGGAGAATTTTTCATCCATAAGCCCACAGAGAATTGCCTGATATATACCCCTTTACAAACTGCATTAATTGATAGCATGCTTAAAAGATGTTGATGAGAATTGTTTCTTTATTTAAAATAACTATTATAAGTTAATGTATTAAAATATGTTTAATATATTTCAAACTATTGAATATTTTTTATTACGTATTTTCCTCAATTACATTTCCAATGCTATCCCAAAAGTCTCCCCCACCCCACCCCCCCACTCTCCTACCCACCCATTCCCATTTTTTGGCCCTGGCGTTCCCCTGTACTGGGGCATATAAAGTTTGCCTGTCCAGTGGGCCTCTCTTTCCAGTGATGGCCAACTAGGCCATCTTTTGATACATATGCAGCTAGAGTCAAGAGCTCCGGGGTACTGGTTAGTTCATAATGTTGCACCTACAGGGTTGCAGATCTCTTTAGCTCCTTGGATACTTTCTCTAGCTCCTCCATTGGGGGCCCTGTGACCCATCCAATAGCTTACTGTGAGCATCCACTTCTGTGTTTGCTAGGCCCCGGCCTAGTCTCACAAGAGACAGCTATATTACGGTCCTTGCAACAAACGCTTGCTAGTGTATGCAATGGTGTCATTGTTTGGAGGCTAATTATGGGATGGATCCCTGGATATGGCAGTCTCTTGGTGGTCCATCCTTTTGTCTCAGCTTCAAACTTTGTCTCTGTAACTCCTTCCATGGGTGATTGTTTCCAATTCTAAGAAGGGGCAAAGTGTCCACACTTTGGTCTTCGTTCTTCTTCAGTTTCATGTGCTTTGCAAATTGTATCTTATATCTCGGATATACTAAGTTTCTAGGCTAATATCCACTTATCAGTGAATACATATTATTTGAGTTCTTTTGTGATTGTGTTACCTCACTCAGGATGATGCCCTCCAGGTCCAACCATTTGGTTCCCTTGTCTTGTTTGTCAATGTATAACCTCTTTCATTTGACCTCTACACTTGATCTTAGCCAAAAGGCTGAGAAGTAATTCATTTGATTTCTGACTACATTAACCTGTTTCTATCTATACTTCTTTCTTTTGTTTCCTCTTTATTAGTAGTATCAGTGTTATTTTAAATTTTTTATTATATTTATTTAGATTTCAAATGATATCCCCCTTCCCAGTTTCCCCTCTACAAACCCCTATCTCCACTTCCCCTGCTTCTATGAGAGTGCTCCCCTACCCACCCACCCAATTCTGCCTCCTTGCCCTAACATTTCCCTATGCTGGGTTATCAATCCTCCACAAGACCAATGGACTCCCCTTCCATTAATTCCAGATAAAGCAATTCTCTGCTACATATGCAACTGGAGCCATGGATCCCTCTCCATATGTACTCTTTGATTGGTGGTTTAGTCCCTGGGAGCTCTGGGGGAGTCTGGTTGGTTGATATTGTTCTTCTTCCTATGGCGTTTCAAAACGTATCAGCTCCTCCAGTCTTTCCCCTAACTCCTCCATTGGGGTCCTCAGGCTGCATCTATACACATCCATACTGGTCACGCTCTGGCAGAGTCTCTCAGAGGACAGCTATATCAGGCTCCTATCAGTAAGCACTTCTTCATATCAGCAATAGTGTCTGGATTTGGTGTCTGCAGATAGGATGGATCTCAAGGTAGGGTGGTCTCTAGATGGCCTTTGCTTCGGTCTCTGCTCCATTTTTGTCCCCTCATTCCCATTAGACAGGAACAATTCTTGGTTAATATTTTTGATATGGGTAGCTGGCTCCATCCATCAACTCGGGGGGGGGGGGTCATGTCTACCTTCTGAATATGGCCTCTACAGGTTCTGCCTCCCCTTTGTTATATATTTGGGATAATGTCATCCCTGTTGGGTTCTTGCTCCCCTGGTGTCTAGGACTTTCTAGTGTTTCCCTGCCCCCTCCTGCTACATATTTCTATTTATTTTCCTAACCCTCCATACTTCTCTCCTCACCTGTCTCTTTCCATTCCTGATCCTGCCTCCCTTCTTCCCTTCCCCACCCCTCTCCCTCCCTAGCCTTTTATTGTTAATAGTACTTTTACTTTTTCCTCCAAATTCATTCTGCCTTGATTTGAGGAAAAAGAAAAACAAACAAAACAAAGCAAAACAAAATCCTAAGAACTAAGCTGGTTGGAATTTGCATAGATGTGAGGTTAAATTTTCCTCTAAAAAAATGATCTATCTTTCTATTTGTTAGACACTTGTGTATTTCAAAAAGCCTAAACTCCCCTAGTTATAAGGAGTGTTGTTATGAAGGAGGCATGGAGCAAAGCCCTCTTAAGCCTCTGTTATAAACATGGATTTATTTATTTTTATAGACACCAATGACTTAAAGAACTTTCCACAAGGATAAAGGTAATTTCACATTTTTCCACGAGAACAAAATTCTTAGTTCTCTCTCTCTCTCTCTCTCTCTCTCTCTCTCTCTCTCTCTCTCTCTCTCTCTGTGTGTGTGTGTGTGTGTGTGTGTGTGTGTGTGTGTGTGTGTGTGTTCTGTTAGAATGAAGGGAAAGCAGATAGGATTAGCGTAGTAAGTTTATTTCATGTTCAATTTGATGGTCATGCTGATAAACTACAACTGAGATTTGAATGGGATGCTCCCTCCCCTATATGAATACTTGGTCCCCAGTTAGTGGTGCTGCTTGGGAAGGTTGTGGAACTTTTAGGAGGTGGAACCTCCTGGGGAAAGTGGGTCACCAATAATGGCTTTATAGCTAAATCCTCCTTCATATTTGTTCAACTTTTCGATTTTGGCAACAAGAGGATCAGCAAGCCTATTGCTCCTTTTGCCTTATGTGTCTCCCATGATGAACTGTGTCCTCTAAGAAATGTCAACCAACCTAAATCCCTTCTTTCTTGAATTGTGTTTGTTGTCATGGTATTTTGTCATAGCAACAGGAGAGTAACTAAGATAGCTAACAATGCTTAAGATAGTTATACTTACATCTCCTATCCTTTGATCAAGGTTTATCCTTTCAGAATAACTTTGTGTAGATAATTTTGTCTTATATTTTCACAGATATATATTACAAAACTATTTTTGCTCCTATCTATAAAGCTCCATGAACATTTTCAAAAGGGAAACCCCTTCAGACTACTCATGACAAAGAAAATACTATTTATATCTGTATATATTAAACATGTTAAAATCCTTTCTAGAAATAGAATTATCCATATATCTTTGGCTGTCCTTATGAGTAAGTTTAATTCATTTTCTACTGTTGTCAGTAATTAGCAAACAGATCTATATCTTAGCAGTTAAGTGGTACATGGGGGAGCTTGGGAACAAAATCATTCTTCCAGCTATCATTGCAGTTTTTATAATGCTTCTTTTCAAGATCAGGCCTCAGGGAGGACCAAGGTCATATACCTCTATTTCATACTAGAATAATCACCACATTATTTGGATTTTTAATAAAAACATTAACATTAGGTAATTAAATAATCTGAATTATCTGGAAAATATAGATGGAACAGAGCCCCCTCTGTACCTTGTCATCAAAGTCTCTTAAGTTTTATCCTGCCACGAGTATCTTTTCTACATAATTTCTGTTGTAGTTTGGCTCTGTAGGTAGCTAAATCCTTTGTTCTCAGCACTGCCAAAACTTCCATAGCAGTGACCACAGTTTAACAGCTGCTCTTAAGATGTGTTTGCACATTGTTGGATCTTTATAGTGACATATATGCTTTCATCAGGAGACTGTCATGGAGTTCAGGAGATGTTAACATTCTTTAATCGCTGTGTAAAGGTGATGCTTCCTGTTAATTTTGCTCTCTTGCTGGATTTCCTAAGCAAAATTCTTCTGTGAGAGCCAGAATGATGTCATTACAGTCATAGAACAGAATGTTCAACTTTAGAGTGAGACATATTGTGGCATATATTTCACTACTTTTAAAAGCAGTGAAAAAAGTGCTTGGATGGTGATATCAGTCTTTTATGTTCAAGTGTGGAGATTTCTATGAATTGAGAATGACACTTGAACTAATATTTCTCCTGGTGTGTAGTTCTACATTGTAATCTTAGAAGAGACCAGTCCATTCGTGGATATATATTTTCACAATGCTGAGGAGACATCTGTTTAATTTCAGAAGTATAGAGAAATGTCCAAGAAAATATGTTTACCAGGGTTTATGATAAAAAATGTCATGATTTAAAAATAAATATTAAGAAAAATGTTCATACTTCTTAGTTAAGTTATTTTGAAGTTTCATCTTACCCCAGTCAGAATGACTACTATTAAAACCACATATAATAGCTGAATAATACTACATTGTGTAAATGTCTCACATTTCCATTATACGTTCTTCAGTGGAGAGAAATCAAGATTGTTTCCAGTTTATTGTTTTTATAATTAAAGCTTCTATGAACATAGTTGAGCAAGTGTCCTTGTGGTAGGATGGAGCATCCTTCAGGTATATGCCCAGAACTGGTATAGCTAGTTCTTGAGGTAGACCAATTTCCAATTTCTGAAGAACTTCCATGTTGACTGCCAAAGTGGCTATACAAGTTTTCACACCCACCAGCAATCGAGGAGCTTTCTCCTTGGTCCATATCCTTGTCACATGAGCTATCACTTGTATTATTATTCTTAGCCATTCTGACAGGTGTGCAATGCAATCTTTAAGCAGTTTTGATTTGGATTTCCCTGATGGCTAAGGATGTTGAACATTTCTTGATGTGTTTCTCAGCAATTTGAAATTCCTTTGATAAGAATTCTCTGTATATATCTGTGCCCCATTTTTCAATCAGATTATTTGTTTTTATATCTAATTACTTGAATTCTTTATATAGACCTCTATTTGTTGTGAAGCTGGCAAAAATCTTTTCCCATTCTGTAGGCTTCCATTTCCTCCTATTGGTGACATCATTTGCATTACAGAACACCTACTAATAGTTGATCTTAGTTACTGGGCTAATCAGTGTTCTTTTCAGGAAGTCGTCTCCTGTGTCAATACATTTAAAGTTATTCCCCACTTTCTCTTCTATCAGGTACAGCATGTCTGGTTCTATATTGATTTCTTTGAATCAACTAGATTTGACTTTTGTGCAGAGTGATAAATATAGATTTATTTACATTCTTTTACATGCAGTCATCCATGTAGACCAGCACCATATGTTAAAAATTGTTTTCTTTTCATTGTGTATTTCTGGCTTCTTTACCATATCTATCCAATCAAATATCAAGTGTCCATAGATGTGTTGACTTAGGTCTGGATCTTCAATTTAAATTTCATTGTTCAACATATCTGTTGTTAATTCCATGTGGGATTTTTTTTTTCTATAGCTCTGTAATACGGATTGAAATCAAGGATGGTAAAAATTACTTTATTGTTCTTTTATTGTCTAGGATTATTTTAGCTAACTTTTTTATTTTTTTATATGACCTTGAGTATTGTTCTTTCAAGCTGTATAAAGAATTGTATTGGAATTTTGATGAGGATTGCATTGAGGCTTTAGATTGTTTTTGGTAAGATGGCCATTTTTACCATATTGATTCTACTAATGCTTGAGCAAAGATGATCTTTTCATCTTATATCTTCTTCAGTTTCTTTCTTTAAAGTCTTGAAGTTTTTATCATACAGGTCTTTTACTTGCTTGGTTAGAGTTACTTCTAGGTAATTTATATTTTATTAATATTGTATCATATATATTATTTTTGTATTACATTAGTATGATTATTTTATTTTATATTGTTTGAGGCTATTGTTTCCCTGATTGGGTTCTCTGTACATTTGTCATTTGGATATAGGAGTGTTACTGATTTTTATGTTACTCATATTTAATGACTTGCTGAAAGTGTTTATCAGTTGTAGGCGTTCACTAGTGGAAATTTTAGAGTCACTTTTGTATACTATCATATCATCTGGTTATCTCTCTGACCCTTTTGCCTGTTCTTGGGATTCTTTTCCTCCTATTGGGTTGCTTTGTCAGCCTTAATATGAGTGCTTTTTGCTTTGTCTTACTGTATCTTGTTTTGTCCTGTTTGACTTTCATATCTTGGAGGCCTGATCTTTTCTGGAGAGGAAATGTAATGGGAGTGGACCTGGAAAAGACGGGAGGTGTGGGCGAGCTGGGAGAAGTGGAAAGAGGGTGAACTGTGGTTGATATATATTGTATGAGAGAAAAATATATTGTCATAAAAAATAAAAACACAAATAACAAATACTGAAAAATAACAAGAGAAGGACTAATTCATTATCTATTTGAGTATATTTTTTGTATAGCTAACATGAAAACAAGTGTAGAGTTTCCCCTTAAGATAATTATAGTACTTCTATATTTTTCAGATATGTTACTTCTCAGTATATACATAAAGTAGTCTATATACTAGATATTTGTACATTGTAATTGTTGCTCTGTAGAAAGCAACCACTAAATTGAATCAGTCTTGATGTCTAGAAACAGATGACTAGATAATGAATTAATGGTACATTATTCAACAATCAAGAAATAAAATACATGTTAAAATATGTGGAATATAGCAAAGGTGGTGATTTTAATGAAACTCATCTAAAATCGGCTTATTAGAAAATATAGTAGGTCCATAGTTGAACATCAAAGAACTTCCCTAATTTGGCAAATATTACATAAACCTGTGACTGATGTAAGCCCAGGAGTAGGAAATGCTCCTCTTCACCAAAGGGCATCATAGATGATATAATAAGATAAAACAAATATTTTTAAGAAATCAACAAATATAAAAACAATAAAATAAAATAAAAAGCATGTAGATAGGGGAAAAGTAAAAATACTGATTATGAATGACATAACTGTAAAAAATCCAAAAGAATTGACGAAACAAACAGACTGAACTATGAAGCCATTGTAGCAAGGTGGTGGGAAACACATTCATCATAATAAAAGACAATGAGGTTTCTCTACAATGATGTTCCAAAGATCACCACAATGAAAGAAATGTGCATTTCAGAAACATTTACCTTATTATTAAATGCTTGTGAATAATTTAATGATATATATGTATACATACATATACATACATATTATCAATATGTCGGTGAATCTCATTAATATCTATACACAATGAAATCTGAATCTAAACTCTAGAAAGATATTTTGGGTTAATTACAAACAGACCCCAAAGTTTGTGTGGAAAAGCAGATATTCCTAGATAGTCAACTTATAAATTATAAGAAGAAATTCAAAGTCACAAACAGACAAATAAAAGTATAACCACCACTAAGCCATCATCACATACAGATTAATTAACACAGGTAATAAATGTGCAGTTAAAAAGCCAAGCATAGGAAATTTCAATATTTCTGTCCTAAATAATGAATAGTTGATAAGATATCTATGTTTAACCTATATTGTGCACAGTATATAGCAAAAATATATGGGATATCCATATATATTATAGCTATAAAATAAATATATTTTAAATTTTAGTTTATGTGTTATTATTGAGTGTGATATATGTCTGTTCTGTGTGTTTGTGTTTCTTGGGGGGAAGGCCTGAGGGGCAGGGTATATAAATGTGTTTGACAACCTGAGTTGAAATCTTAAGACCTATATGATAGAAGGAGAGAACAACTCATAAAAGTTTCTCTCTGTCTTTCTCATGTGTGCTTTGGAATATATACAGACACAGGCACAGACAAACAGTCAGACATATTCAGTCATAGGCACACACACACACACACACACACACACACATATACAGCAGAGGACTGCCTAGTCTGGCCTCGGTGGAAAAGATGTGCTTAATCCTTGAGAGAGTTAGGCCCCAGAGAGTGGGGAGGCCTGGCATGGGGTGGGGAACAATCTCTTATACAGACACATATATCCACTGCAGGAAAAAGTAAACTGAGTGGAAAATCTTTTGCCCTAGATCAAAAAGTGTGCTACTCAGATAAAAAATAAAAGTACTTTGACACTGAAAAAAAAATGAAAGAAAAGAAAATCAAATAGAGAAAAAGCAAAAGAAAATAAAAATCATACAGATGAGAAAAGAAGTAAAGAAGTAAAATTGTCAGACACTGAAGGAAGGACCATCCAGAGACTGCCCCACCTTGGGATCCATCCCATAAACAACCACAAAACCCAGACACTATTGCAGATGTCAACAAGATTTTGCTGACAGGATCCTGATATAGCTGTCCCCTGAGAGGCTCTGCCAGTGCCTGGCAAATACAGAAGTGGATGCTCACAGCCACCCATTAGACAGAGTACAGGGTCCCCAATTAAGGAGCTAGAGAAGTACCCAAGGAGCTGAAGGGATCTGAAGCCCCATAGGAGGAACATCAATATGAATCAACCAGTACCCCTAGAGCTCCCTGGGACTAAACCACCAATCAAAGAAAACACATGGTGGGACTCATGGCTCTAGCTGCATATGTAGCAGAGGATGGCCTAGTTGGTCATCAATGAAGGAAGAGGCTCTTTGTCCTGTGAAGGTTCTAAACCCCAGTATAGGGGAATGTCAGGGCCAGGAAGTATGAGTGGGTGGGTTGGTGAGCTGGGGGAGGGGGAAGGAGATAAGGGGAGGGGATTTTCAGAGGGGAAACCAGGAATGGGGATAATATTTGAAATGTAAGTAAAGAAAATATCTAATAAAAAAAATTGAAGTCAAAGCAAGAAAAGGCAAGGAAGAAACAAAGAGTTTTTTTTTTTCTTTTAATTATTCTGCTTATTTACATTCCAGTCACTGCCAACCCTCCGTGTCCCCCCTCCACAGAAGCTCAGCTCATTCCCAGTCTCTAGGCCTCCCCACTCCCTGGGCCTCAAGTCTCTCAAGGGTTAGGTGCATCTTCTCTCACTGAGTCCAGAGCGGGCAGTCCTCTGCTGTATATATGCTGGGGGGCTTTGGATCAGTCTATGTATGCTATCAAAAATGTTTTTGGTTTTTCTGTTTTTGTTTTTGTGTTTTGTTTTTTGTTTTTTATTGGTTGATTTTTTTTTTAAGTGAAAGAAACTGCATACTATAATGTGTCATCTAGCAAGAAGCCTTTACTATACAGGGTCACTTGTTCCATTGTTTTTTTTTTTGTTGTTGTTGTTGTTTTGTTTTGTTTTGTTTTTTTTTGCCTTTTCATATATATATATATATATATATATTATGTATTTTCCTCAATTACATTTAGAATGCTATCCCAAAAGTCCCCCATACCCTCCCCCCAACTTCCCTACCCACCCATTCCCATTTTTTGGCCCTGGCATTCCCCTGTACTGGGGCATATAAAGTTTGCGTGTCCAATGGGCCTCTCTTTGTTAAACATTTTGTTCAGATATGGTGGGAAAGTGGCTCCAATAATGTTATAAAGAATCTGATCCGGACTGATAGCTTATAAATGGAAAAAAACATTGTAATGCTGAAAACATTAATGTTTCTCTGGGTTCACATTGTAAAACAGAGGGAAGAACGTTAGTTCACGGTTTTGTTTTTAGGACAATGACATGCTTCTGGGTATTACCAATGGTAGAGCTCATGACACTATGAACCCTGGATTACATGATAACTGCTATGTCCCCTATGTCCCCTACATAATTTAAATTATGTCACTGTGAGGTCATTGATTGCAATAACTTTACCACCATTGTGGGGGTAGTTGTTTGTGGCAAGTTAAATGTATATGTCCATCTGAGAGGCATTCTCTCCTGTCTTTCAATTTTCCAATAATAAATTTAATGCATTATATGTCTAATGTTTTGATGTAATGGGTCAACTTAACTATTTCATTTTGTAGGATGTTAAAACTGTGAGCTGCAATAAATCAAAGTGCTATAAAATCACAAAAGTTAAAAAGGAACACAAATTATTCCTTATATATTTACCACTATGATTGCAATATCTAAAGAGACAGTAGGAAATTGTTATTTCCTTTACAGTGGAGTTTCTATAGTAAGCAACTCAGGAACTTCAGGTCATAAGGTCAGCAGAGGCTAAATGAAAATGTAAGGCAGATTTGTCACTGTTGCAAGAAATAGAGCAGAGCTTGAAGTGAAGTTTGACACAACTGTTGTGATTTGAGCTTCAAGTAGAGAAGAAATGCTCACATTCTAATATGCAGTTTACAGACAGTGGGAGGAAACAACGTACCATGAGTTACTTCACCTTTACTTTTCAGATTTTCGTCAATCAGGAGTTCTACTATTAAAGACATTGCCTGTTCCCTGCAACACAAATGACCCAGCTGGTCACACCTACCTGATAATTCCTTCTGGGAGCTTTCAGTGCTTTCTTTCTTTCCACCTGATTTTGATTGTTTTGATTATTGTTGTTTGATATGTTTGCTGCTGTTGTTTTAGGACAGTCCCATCCCCAAGATTGCACTTTGCCTTTTTTTCTAGGATAGATCTATCTAGCTGATGACACAGAGAAGAAAGTATTAAATGGGTGGGATTAGCTGAGCAGACACCATTCCGAAGTCTTCATACATATATGACCTCTCACAATCAATGCTGACTGAGGAAACCCCTACGATTATTGTGCGGTCTTTTCTGCAATGCTTCTTTATTGAGCAATTGTTGTGTGCTAGATGCTATTCTGGGATATAATGCTACACATGCTAAAAACGTGTCTGCCCTCATAAAGACTGATGACAATGAGCGATAATCACTAATCAATAGTAACTTGAACTGGTGTGGATGAGCAAGAGGTCCTGAATGAGGAAACACTCTGGGTACCTGGGAAAGTCCTGGGAAGCGACAAAGATGAAGTAGACAGTTGACAGATAGAAGAGGTACCATTTAGCGCTGGACAGAAAGTGTTTACTTAAATATAAAGCCATAGAGGGATGAATTCATTGTTAACAAATAACTGTGAATAATGGAGTAATTGTGTATAGAAGTGTTATGAGTTAACTTGCGTTTAATATGTATTTCAAATTCCAAATTATTAAATTGGCTCTATCATGGACATAAAAATCATGAGTGCCCATTGTATGTACCTTTGTAATACAGTTAAAATACTCATATAATAGAAATGTTTCATATTAAAGGAAAAGATGAAAGAGAATCTAAATAGCTGAAGTGTTTCACATTATTTTAACAAATAGATTTTTTTCTTTCATTCCTTAATTCCAAAATAAATTGAACCCTGAGATTCCTACTTTTCATTTATACAAATGCTTGGCACAGAGGGTGACCTTCTGAGGGAAAGGGTGCTGTGGCCTCAGAGGGCCCTCTTGACCAGTCTGAATGCTCATTATCAGGCCAATTATCCCTTGATAATTGGCTGCCTTTTAGGAGGAATGGACTGTAATGACTTCACTCAGCACCGGCATCTCCTCAGCATCCTGCTCACTAATTCTAAACTTCCTAACATTTCCTTGAGTAAGGAGAGAGTCTGATTCCAGCTGCTCCCATACTCTATTTGCCTAACAGTTAAGTTTCTATGAATATTGAAAGTCCACTCAGTTGGAATTCAGGGAATCCTCCTTGTGCTAAATCTTATAGTATAACTCCTACACAACATATAAGAATTCTCATTTTGTCTCATATAACAGTCACAAAAAAAAGAAGAAAAGAAAAGAAAAGAAAAGAAAAGAGAAGAAAAGAAAAGAAAAGAGAAGAGAAGAGAAGAGAAGAGAAGAGAAGAGAAGAGAAGAGAAGAGAAGAGAAGAGAAGAAAAGAAAAGAAAAGAAAAGAAAAGAAAAGAAAAGAAAAGAAAAGAAAAGAAAAGAAAAGAAAAGAAAAGAAGGTCTCCTTTGCTGGACTTTGTGAAATTTACTCACAGGATAACACCCTTCGAATTGAGTGACTTGACTTGTCATGGCTAGCCAGCATTACAACACATCTAGTAGCCAGCTGGCAGATGTCCAATTGAGTCTAAGGAATGGCCAAGAAGAGAAATAGTGATGGAATTTTTCAGAGGCTAGGGTATTTGCTTTTGTGTGTTTCTAGAAATAATTAGGCTGAATTAGGTCCATGCTCATGGGGAATGGTGCTTTAAGTTTCCAATTTGAGATTCAAATGTCCTCATTTTTCTATGTCTAGAGTTCCAGCCAACTTGTTAGTAGGATAAGGATGTTTGTATTCTTTAAGTCTTCTCTTTTAAAAGCTGTACAAATTTGTCCATTTAATAAATAGTTCACACACTGGACAGAAACCAAGTGGACAAACTGTACTCACTAACCCTTTAATGCTTGGCTCCTTTGTAGGCTGACCCAGCCCATTATTAGATAATGAAAGAGTGTATGAGAAAGTGGGAGATTATTTATGATGGAAACAAAATGAAACTAATGGGACAAGATTTGAAAGCTGTGATGCATGAAAGGTGCTATGCAGGCAGTTCTGGCACCATGACAAATAGAGATAAAGGCTCAGTGGGAAGCAACAGTGTGAACACGGCTATGAAGAAGAAAGAATGGATTTCCTCAATGAATCCTTGCCATCTGGTGTTTGTTTAATACACAATGAAGGTCAAATGGCTACTGATCCTTTTCTCTATAGTCCAGTGACTACAAGAATGAGAAGAATCAATGAGTTTATCGATAGGTCTGGAAATGACTCGCCATATGATCTGACTACATCAATAAAGTGCAAGTAACTTGCTGTTACTCTTCAATGAGGTTCAGATCTTTCAGTATACAGGGCCAGGGTTTGGATTTTTTCTTCTTTTTTTTGCTGTTGTTTGTTTTTGGTTTGGTTTTGTCATTGCCAATTTGCTGAACAAGATATGATAGATGATACTTTTTGTAAAAAGGGGAAAAATAGCATGAAACATGTGACTTTATATGTATGAATGGTTCCAAAGAAAGGGCAGGAGAAAAACTACATCTTTTTCTTATTTTCAAAGAAATTTGCTAATCATTTGTTTCTGTTGAAATGTAATAGATTAAAGTAATATTTTCCAAAATGCCTTTTAAATGTATGTGATTGATCACACACTCATTTTATATAATTATTCCTGAGGGACATTTTACACTTAGGTAAAATATGTTTGCTAAGCATTGTATGTAAATAGCATATGCTATAGAAACTAGTATGTAGTAAATATATATCTTTTTATGTGGCTTTCTCTTTTCTAAGGGTTGGTCCAATAATGTTCTTCCACATTGTGTTCCTGACTCTTCCCCTATACCGATAAAGTTGCAGGGTTTTCTGTTGAGTTATTTTTCAAAGACTAAAATAAAGATACTTTTCTCACATTAATATTTCTCAGCTGCCATGAAAACAGGGATAGGAGAAGCCAAAAATAGAGAAGCCAGCTGTGGGAGGCTGCTTTTTTTTTTTTTTTTCCAGGACAACTCAGAAACTCTTTCAAATTCATTTCAGAAGGAGTGTGTTAATGCAAATACTGTTCCACGTGCCTCTGCTTCATGATGAAGCTTCACGATGGGGCCGTGACACCATGAACATCAGCTCAGCCATGTTTCAGGAAACACCATCGAAATACAGGTTGTAGACTTCAGATGTCTACCACAAGCACATTCAATATCCTGTATTTCTCATTTTGAAATAACTCTTTACTGATGCTACCTAATTAAAGAGGAATGGGTTGATTGTGGGTGAGGGATTTCTTTTCTAGTATACTCACTCTATTTTATTCTAGGTGCCAGTCATTTTGTTGGTCTTTAGATATTTTCCTCCTTGTGTGTCAAAGTACTACAAATTTCCCTGTCCACATTTTTTAACACTACTCATCATTGTACCAGTCTTATATACTAGCATTCTCTTTTTCCGTTCATCTTTTCTGTATGTAATTCAGATGAAATTTTAAAAATCAAAATTCAAAATTGGCCATCTAATATGGATATTAAAATAAGGGGTTAGTAGAATCAAAGCATAAAGAAATTATGGGTACTCGGGAGAAATTTGAATTAAAGGGCCTAAAATGACCCTTAAAATGTCAAGATACTAATATTCTGATGAATTATCTGCTCAGTGTTTTTGTATGTCAAAGTATAATCACAATGAAGGCATATGTGGCTCATTCTTTGATGTAAAGTGATGTTAGCTCTTTGGCTAATGTGTTTTTACATAGAGTCATATATACCCACTAATCCTTTGGGGCTTCCATCCATGTTAGTTGACAAGTCACACAGTCTAAGGATGTTCTTCATAACTTTGAGTTGATTTAGAAGATAACTGGAATCAATTGGGGCTTGCATATCATGAATATAAAAATGTATCCAGATTGATTACTTAGGAATTACTCAATAAGAGACATACAAGAGAAAAGACACAGTGTGGTTATTGTTTTATAGTTTCTGATTTCAACAAGAAGCTTTACTCCTTATGATTCGTTTATTCATAATTTGGTATAGACTAAGATGTACCTTTAACTTCAAATTAAAAAAAAAAGTAAATTTGGAATTAAATCAGCTTAAATAGGCATTACCATATATAATTATTTTTAATTTATGAATTTTAACTGTGTGACAATTATTCTTCTATTCTTTATTTTTGAAGCAATAATATGAGTATATAATATCTTATGATACAGATGTTGATGCTATTCAAATAAGTAGTCTTAAGTTTAGTGAAATCTTTCTTATATCTCTACTATCTTTATCAATTTTGACAATATAATTCATTTGATGAAAATGTGATTCTTCATCTCTTTTTAAGACTGCTTTTTCTTTTTAAGATTATCATTAAAAAATTAACTCCGGGCAGTGGTGATGCACGCCTTTAATCCCAGCACTTGGGAGGCAGAGGCAGGTGGATTTCTGAGTTCGAGGCCAGCCTGGTCTACAGAGTGAGTTCCAGGACAGCCAGGGCTATACAGAGAAATCCTGTCTCTAAAAAAACAAACCAAAAATAAATAAATAAATAAATAAATACATACATACATACATACATACATACATACATAACTTCAGGGGCTAGAAAGATGGGTCATTGGCTAAGACCACTTGCTGGTCTTCTAACAGAACACAGTTTGATTCCTATCTCATAATCTCTAATTTCAGGTCCAGGGGATCCAATTTTCTCTTCCTACCTCAACAAGTATCAGATGAGCATGTGGCGCAGAGCAAAGCAATACAGTCATAAATAAGTAAAGTTCAATTAAAAAATTAAAACATTCACTCTCTATTTGATAATAGGCTATTTTGCACAAAGTTTTCCCAAATCATTGTATTGCAGAAATACCCTGTGAACTCTGAATGGGCATAACCCCATATCCGTATTCATTTATAATATCGCCTTCTCGGAGGCAGCTTTTCATTTACCTCCACTTCTGTATGCTTAGCCCAAGATGAGTCTAATTCCCAGTGTCAAATATACCGAGATAATCAAAATTTTCCATTGTAACAAGTATAAGAAGATCCTTGATATTTGGGACTCCTAACATATAATCCTGCACCCATATATGTGTAGAGATTATGGATCAATATTTTGTACTGATAAATAACAAAAGTCACTAATTCTATTTTAGAGTACAAGGCATTTGAGTTAGTTTAACTCTATGCCTCCTTGGTGAAATGCTTAGGATGATGTTTTCTCAAAACAGTTTTATAAGGTATATCAGAATTGCAATTGGTAGAGAGTGTTTTCTTATTATTGTCACTATCCTTATTATGTCTGGATTAAAACCCAATATTGAAAAGAGTCATATTTTAGCTTCTTATAGGAATTTATCTGGAGAACTTCACCGTGTAAGTTCTTATAGATAACTCTTACAAGAACGGGAAGGTCTGTTGACATAGGTGATGAGTCATTGTAGTCAAGTGTATGCTTGTTTTCTGCCTATTTTATGTCGAAGTGATACAAACTAGAGTCATCTTTCAGGAGGGAATGTTGATTGAGAAAATGCCCCCATAAGATCAGGCTGTCAACAAGATTTTAGAACATTTTCTTAATTAGTGATTATGGGGGAGAGCCCAGCTGTTATGGATGGTGACACCCCTGAGTTAGTTGTCCTAGGCTCTGGGAGAAAGATGAGCAAGGCATTAGAGGCAAGGTAGTAAGCAGAACTCCTCCAGAGACTTTGCATCAGTTTCTGCCTCCAGATTCTTGCCCTGTTTTGATGGCCTGCCTTGACTTTCTTCAATGATGAACAGTGATGATGAAGTTTAAGTCAAAGTGTAAGTTTCATCCCTAGCACTTATATAAGAAGCTTATTGTTGCACAAACACTTGTAATCTCCTGTCTTGGATACACAGGCAGGTGGGTCCTTGTTCATGCCTGCAATCTCACATACCTATAAACTACAGGATCATGAGAGACCCTGACTCAAAATATGGGGTAGAAATTGATATAGGAAGACAGTGGCATCAGCCTCATGCCTTCACACATACATGCATACTCGTAACTTATAAGTAAATACAAAAAATGACAGCACAGTATTTGAATTCTTTGGGCCATTAGTGGAATTCTAGCAAATTATATACACGTAAGGTAAAATAAAACTTTTATTTATTAAAACAAAGATGTTCATAGTAAATAGTATTTAATTTTAAATTGTTATTAAAACCTGCCGTTTTAGATAAACCATATAGTGATTCAGATAAGAATTTTTTATCCATATTGGTGCACTTTACAATATTCTGATAGATAATAAATTGATAGATTAAGTTCTCAGATGAAATAAATTGGCTCTGCTTTGGACACCTTTTTCTCTCTGAAATATATATGCATGTAATTATCTTTCTATCTATCTATCTATCTATCTATCTATCTATCTATCTATCTATCTATCATCTATCTATCATCTAGCTATCTACTATGTTTCAATACTTATCATCTATTATCTCTATCTATCTATCTATCTATTCATCTATCAATCAATCATCTATCTACCTATCATCAATCTGTTATAGATATATAATTTATTTATCAATTTATATAAAAGATTGCACCCTTTCTTTGGCTGATGTTTGTTTAACTAGAGTACTACTAAGCAAGCAGTGAGCAAGGAGATGAAAATTCTAACAGCACAAAGAGTTTGTGTAGGAAGATGGCCAAAGAGGATCAGACAATTAAGCCCAAGAAGCTGGGTTCAGTGCTTCTATGGGAGGATTAGGGAGATAAAATAAGGTCATTTCTCTTGTATAGAAGAAGATAGAAAGGTCAACAACTGAGATCCATAGACAGGGAAAGGATGAACAAAGAACATGGTGCTGTTCTTCATTTCCTCTCTGTGACAAAGGTCAAAATGATTCTACTCTCTGAACTTTGAAGAAAGTCTTTCTTTGCCAGGGCACATCCCACAGCTTCATTCACCGGACTTCCTTCAAACCGCAGTGGTTATTTAAAAGCAACACTCTAAAGGTCCAGGGTCCTTGGCTGCATGCTGAGCATGTCCCAGCCAATCTACAGACTGGGAGAATGATTCTGAGTCATCTGTTGGACCAAAACTATACTGAGCCATGACCATCTGACACACATTCTTCAGGTTTTATCCTTTTGAAATGAATGTCAAGTGGTAGCCATCAAATACACACAAAAAATAACACTGGCTCATATCAGTCAAATGTGTCAGCATCTAGTACATATTTTCTATAAGCTTAAATTTAGGGAAAGGTATGATCTTTTTATATCCCCTGAAAGCATTTCACTTGTGATATCATGGCCTTGAATTTTTAGTAACAAAGGAATATAGACTATTTGAATTATAGACTAATTTTAATTCTGTTCTTTATTTGCACTTGTCTTTAAAGACATCTTTGATTATAGATAAAGATCTGACCATGGGGAAAAAAACCAGCTAATGCACCTAGTTCTCACGGAAGATTTGTCCATTATCTTAAAATAACGGTAATCTCTCCTCTTTTGTGAACTAATAGAAGTATTTGAAAATACATAAATATGTATATATGTATATATATATATACATATATATATATATATATGCATGCATGCATGTAGATAGACACATAGACCATCTTGTATTTCATAACACTAAACTTTGTAGGCTTTAAGGTGCATTAAAAGAAAAAGAAAGAAACAAAAAGAGAAAAAAAATTGCTATATACTTCCTCCTAATTTAGTGGTTCTCAACCTTCCTAATGCTGCAATCCTTTAATATATTTCCTTATAATGTTGTGACCACAACATTATTATTAATTATTAATTATTATATAATTGCATTATAATTAAAATTATTTTCATTACCTAAAAAGAAAAGAACAAAGGAAACAATGAAAGCTATATAGTACTCAGTGACACGTGTAACATAT
This sequence comes from Mus musculus, assembly GCF_000001635.26. Taxonomy (NCBI): domain Eukaryota; kingdom Metazoa; phylum Chordata; class Mammalia; order Rodentia; family Muridae; genus Mus; species Mus musculus. The sequence continues at coordinate 49,968,876 of NC_000078.6, read as the reverse complement.
AGAGTTCTTGTTACAACATGAGAGTGAACATGATAGGAGACTAAGGTTATGACTTCTGTACACACCTACTCACTCTACTTATATTTCCCTTCTGTATTTTATATATTACAACTGTATTAGGCCAAAGTCCTAAAAATTAGCTAGGACTGCTAAAATACGTCTTTGAAATATTATAGAATTAGAGAAAAAAAACCACAATGTTTTTTCTTCTCAAGTCACAATGGAAGTTAAGGTTATTAGTTTAACATATAGTACACATCAGGCATGACTATGTTTGTGTGCAATCCCAATACTCTGAAGACGAGGCAGAAGAATGGAGAGTTCAAGACCAATCCTGTCTACACAGTGAACAACAATGCAAAACTTAATTTAGAAACTTAGCTTCTTTGTAGATATATATTATCAGGTTTCTTTTGGGTCTTGTTTAAGGTCCGTGTAAATTAAGTTAAAAAGTTCACCATTTTTTTTACCCAACAAATTTATGACTCATATTTAGAAATGAGCTGAACTAAAATTCCCTTTTGATTGAGTGACTAAGACATGACTGTGGTATTACTAAGACTTTACTGTGGTATTTTGTTGGGAAAAAATGTGGATGAGTCACAGAAAGTTTTGATGAGAACCCTGATCAGATTCCAATCAGTGACTCATCTATGACCTTTTCTCTGATCCCTGAGGTGTTCCAGCCCTTTTCTCTGACAGCAAGGCATGCAAAGGAGGATGGCTCAATTCTTTCCTTGTGTTGTCAAAGAGCAAGCAGCAAAGACCCCACACAAGCAGGCTTGCTTGCTGTTTGGCCTAACAGGGTACTCTCTTTGCTTTAGAGGATGACTCTATAGTCTCACCTCTTAGATTTTTCAAAGATATTCCTGCTTCTTCAGATATTCTTGAGGTCATTTAATTACTGAGCGTGTTTCTGTGTATAGACCAACCCGCATCTTCTCTCCTCTCTCATTAGCAGCTCAGTTGGCTAATGCTGATCAGAAGTTCTGACCTATTGGTGTGTTTGGTGATGGGGATAAGCAATATATACAAACTGTATTCAAATCAATCAGCACTTTCTACTATTTCCACTGTTTCATCATATTTGAAAACATGCAGTTGTCAGTTCCAAAGTTAATTGTCTAATTTTCTTTTTTATTCAGTAGCATCTGTCCCATTAAAAATGAAAAATAAGATATTATTTTCTTACTATGAGAAAGACAAACATAAGCAGCTAGCTTATTTTTCTTGATTTATATTATATAGGATGATTATATGAAAATATTACATTTAAAAGTGTCAAGAGAGGAATACGTATTTGGCAAGCACTAACATTCTTTTACAAATTCTGAGGCAGTGTTTTGCATCACAAATAATATAAATTAGAAAGATGATTAAAATTACTAGATTAGTTGTCAGGTCATACTAACAATTTATAAAGCATTTAAACTTAGAAAAGCAGAATATTTGTATTTAAATCTCAGAATATTTCATTCTATCATGTAATATGCTGAATACATTTTTTATTTTGTAGGGATAACACTGTAGCATATACTGAGAAAAGATAGGAATAGCAACTGATGTTTTTAAGGTCAGAAACATTCTTAAGTAATATAAACTAAAGTAAAATGTGATAGAACATTATTTATATTTACTGTGTCATGGTGCTTCTCAGTTATAACCATTGCAACAACAAAGTCTGACCCCTCCCCCCACCCAATGAAGTTTGAGTGGTATTGAAAGTGTCTTCTGATAGCAGGTACAGAAATATGCAAATCAGTTAAATTCAAGTGTATGCTAATTGGCCAACACACCTCTCATTTACCCAACAATAAGCTATTCCACAGTATCTGAAAGCAAATGGGTGGCTGTGTAGGTGTAAATGCATCTCTAAATTAATTTTCCAATAATAGACAGACTGTAACAAACAGAAACTTGGAAAAATAAACAAGCATAAGGGCAGAGGAATATTTTGTGTGTAATTTTAATAAGTATTATGTCTTTTGTATTTAGATGCTGTGGAATTTTCATCAACCACACAGAGCAAAACAAAAGTAAACTTTGACTAAGGTTTCCTACGCCTAATGAGCATTTTAATCTCTACAGATAATTAATTCTCTATTAATCACACCACTAGAATATCTACTCTGAATATTTTGTTAAAATTATAATTATTTTGTTTTCCTCTGTGGCCATTATCCATTATAAAAGCATGGCAGATAGTAACATAGTATTGACTAGATTTGTATGCAAACTGACATATATAACTGTATGTTATTTTCCCAAAATTTTGTCAGACTAAGACAAAATTTTCCATCAGTAAACTATAAATAAATACTGAGACACACAGATAAATAAGAATAAGTAGTAGCGTGGTGTACCAATCTTAATACCTTAGTAATGATATTATTGCCTATCCATAGATTCTAAGAGTTTACAGGGTTCATCAGGATGTTTTAATAAAAGCTTCTCTAAATTATGTGTAAGGTAGCTGTAACTAGGCAAGTTGCCTCCCGTCATACCATTATTCATATCTAGTTTTTTTTATGAATCCTATTTTTAACTTTTATGTGGCAGATAGAACATTTAAATGGAAATAGAAACAAATGTCTAACATTTCAATCCCATGTCATTTCCAAGATATTTCAAAAACCATAAGTGTAACTGGTAAAGCCATAGATGGCTCTCAATTTCCTCAATTTATTTAAATTTTGTCTGAAAGAATATTGCAGCTGACTAAGAATAGAAGAGTGTATAAATTGTCTAGACTTTATTATTTACTATGTTAAATTTTAAACTTTGACTTCAAAAAGAATGATGCTATTTTTAGCATTTACCAAATAGAAGCCCCAGAGAATAGAGGTGAAGTTTCTGTTTCTCTGTGTTCAAATCCCTTGTTTGATCTTCCATAGTTTCACGTTTTAATCCCCAGAACAACATCCAGAGAAATGATGGCAGTAGCACCATAAATGTGAATTGCTGAAAATGAATGTCAGGGAGATGTCTTTGTAGATTTAGACATGTTGAAGAAATGCATTTTCTTGTCTTTTACATGTGATTTTACTTGTTTACTAGTTTGTTGTAGTAAACTGGTGAATGTAATATTCCTAACTTGTCAATGCTTTTGCCCACAGTATATCTACTGACATCAAATTTATTAATATCTACTGATATTAACTTTGATGATATCAAAGTTCATTTACATCTTTATTAATATTAATAGCTACTCAGTCCCAGGAAAGCTCACTAAAATACCAAGATTATAAATAGCGTAAGAAGTGTGGGCCCCAGTTATACATCATTGTATGATTTTACCCCCTTTTCATGTAGACGTATACACAATGCTCAAAAATGAAAGTTTGCAAATGGTGATTAATGACTTCAGATGCTAACTTTTATCACATGGGCATTTTAAAGCATCAGGCTACTTCTAAATTACACTAGCATTTTGTCAAGCAGACTGAAGAATGCATTTGCTTTCACATTGCTTCAATAGCAAGGGCACACTGGTTGGCAGATGACACAGCACATGTTAATTCCTTTCCCCTCTTCCTCCTTCCAACTCAGAAATTTCCCAGCACCTGGAGATCTAAGGATGCTAAAGTAGTTCCTTGCATAGGTAAATTGATCTCCAGTAGTAGCCCTGCATTGTTGCTTATGATAGAAATACTTTTTTTGGGGAGGTGTGAGAAAAATAAAGGTTTTGCTAAACATACTAGAAATTGAATTTTAGTTTTCTTGCAGGAACTTGTGAGGATTTCACAGATTTTTAATATGGTTTAATGTACTGGCTTAAGAGCAAAATATTGTCATGCTATGTGGTATTCTAAGCCTGAATAAAAGTCTTTTTTTATTACACAAATAGTTTTAAAGGAGGGTAATTAGTGACTAGTGGCAAAAGAAACCCTGTCTTGAGAGGTTATGCCTAAGCCTCTTGAAGATTCCCCATATAAACAAGTGGGGCTGCTTCCCTCACTAGCCCTTCTTTGTTTACTCTGAGAAAGGTTCAAACTATTTAACGAGGGGATTACACATACTTTAACTCTATTGACAAAGATTAATTGATATTTTCCTGTTGGAGGTTTCACCTTTTGCATTTGGCTTCCCCTTTCCTATTGTTGTGGATGCTGTGATCAACAGAGCAAAGTTGCTTAAAGGTTATCCAAATTTCACAGCTTATCAGTACTCGTGCTAATTATATTTTTCCTTAGTAATACACATTTAGATCCAAGAACTGTTAACGTGTTTGAAGAGGCTGTTTTAAACCTCAGTTGTTGGAATAGAAAAAAAAATCATGACTAAAATCTGGATATTTTGGACAATATTGCTATCTGTATTATAGATGAAGTAGAGCATCGACTCAAAATGAATTATTAGTACTTAGAGCCAAATTTCTCTGAAAACCTAAAAATACTGTATTTCCCACCATAATATATATAGAAGATTGTGAAATAAAATTTCAACATCATACCATGTTCTTGGTAACACAATATAAAAAAATCAAGACTCCTACCATTTTGAGATACAATTCTGTGATAGAAATCTTTATAAATTTTTCCCCAAAATGTGTGTATTATGGACATATGGCTGCATATTTGGATAACACCATTTGCATTTTTCAAACTTGCATTTTTTTAAAGCACTAGCTTGGCTTTAGCTGTCAGAATGGCAAACTGCTGGTATATTCATCTGAAATTCTTAGCTTAACTCTTTGTCACTTTCAGATTTTATATAATGCTGAAATGTTCACCTTTCCTTTTTAATCTAATACGTTAGGCAGTAAAATAAGAAAGCACTCTCAAAGCAGAGTTTAATAATAGGAGGAGTCATGTCATAATGTGAAAAAAAAAAAGGATAGTGTCAAAATCCAACTGTATGAAACAGCTTTGAAAATTACTAGGGGTTTGGAAGTGTGGTAAATGGTTATATTTCAGATTAATACCCTGGAATAATTTACCATTTTTATGTATTCTAGGTTTGTTTTGCAATAAGAAATTTTAATTCCTGAACATTTAAAAATAGTAGCCTGGAATCTAGAACACCAAAGGAAAGGGATGGTGGGGCACAGGGAGAAGAAAATGCAAATCAAGACAGAGCTGATGTTGGTCACTGACTGGGACTGTATTTCAAAAGAAACGGAGCTAGATATACTGCATGCCTTGCAAAACGCCTTGTAAGTCTCTTTATGACATATTCTTGATGCTAAAAATGTGGCATATTTTGCACATGGCTTTGCCACATCATTGTAGGACAAGCTTCTTCCAATACCTTCTTCCTCACAAAAAGCAATCTTATTTACAGGAATCAAGCGCCACGTATGGTTGAATAATACCTGACATATAATTTACACATTTTAAAAATTATATTATCAAAAGAACATGTTTTGACTTGATTAAATTTCATATGAATTACACCTTCAAATTGCCATAACCAATAATTTTTAAATTTTCGAATAGCCCTCATAAAGGTCCATGTTCCATCTTCTATATATGTTAAAATATGCACCATTTTAAATTTTGCAATATTGTGCATATATTTGGACATATTGCAGACATATTTGGACATATTGTGGACATATTTGAATATTTCAGCTTTTCTCTTAATTGACATAGTATATGGCTACTTATATTCCCTAGCCACTTCAATCTGCTTCCTTCAAATTATGTTTTTGCAATGTGTTTATCTAATTATTACTTATTTATTAATTTTAGCAGAAGTATTTAATTAATTAGCATCTGATGCAAAGATAGAAGTAAATACCATCACATATATTATGCCACTGAATAGGTATAAATTTCACTGGTCTGAATGCTGGCAAATACAGTTAAACTTATTGATTTGGCTGAGTACATTAAAACAACACAATAAAAATATTTTACCACAAGGTAATGTAATATGACCACTGTATCAGCTATTTTATCCTTCAGAACCTAAATGCTAGCCTACCATAGAGCACATTGATCCTTTCAATAGTGTTACTACCATAAATATGATATTATCATTTCCCATCTTGGGTAGTGATGTTAAGTGATTAGAGGAGAAATATAATCAGAGGAAGCACTTTGAAAGATGACCTTGCTTTATCTCCTATGAAACACACAATGGGAGGATCTTGGAACAGCACCAGTTGCTAAGCTACTATGATATAATCTGCTCTGAGCAATAAGATACTGATACTTACTGATCATCTAGTGTCTTCAATATGAGGGAGATCATATACATTCAGTTTCTATAGCTTAGATGGTTCTTGAAGCTGATGAATACTTTTTAAATTTGTCAGTATAGTCCCTTAAGAACTATTTAGTAGGCCACTTAGTATGTATTTTCATTACTAAATGTGTGGCGGACAAAACTGCCTGGTCATGAAGTAGTGATGCTGATGGTAGATATTATATCTAGCAGCTTAATATTTACTATGATTTCCACAAATATGGCATCTTCACAATAAATTTGAAAGAAAATAAAGTCAAAGCAGAATTATAAACTAACATACATTTCCAGTTTTTGAGCTCTAAAAAGTCTTAATTCCAGTGTAACATTACTTTGAAATAATATAAAACCACAAGTTACTATTGGAAGGTGATAAACATGATCAGACTCTAATAATACAGATTTTAAATGTACTTAATCCAGCTATTAAAAGGCATAACTTAAATAGAAGGAACATAAGACTTAAACAAAGCAGTAGACAGCTGTCCAGAAATTAGCAATTGCTAAAGCACACAGATTGTGATTAAATTTTAATGTGGCTTTTAAGCAAAGACTCTTGCTTATCAGAGAGGAAGAATCACTGAGAAAATATTGTTATTGATTTCATCATTTTCAATGTAACTGATCCTTTAAGTAATTTTTCTTGCATTTAGTATCATGTTTTAAAGTGTCTGCATATAATGGGCAAATCATTCTAGAGTAAGTTCATTTAAAATTTTTAGTCAAATTATAAATTGTTACCCAGTATATGCCACTCAAACCATTAAGCAAAACAAAAATACAACAACAGGAAAGTAGGCCAGTCAAATAATGGAAATTAAATGGTCTTCAAAATGATATTTGTATTGATTTTTTAAGGACTCTAGTCTTTGAAATTAATATACATTGATTATCTCTTATGTAATCTAAATCAGCACTAAAGCAAACAGGTTCATTGCAGTTATCTGAGAGTCATATAACTGTTATCTTAGGAATCAGAAAACAAGTGACAACTTTTTAAACAGGTAGAATGCCACATTGTGTTGGTTCTCTGGATAAAACAATAACAATAGTTGTATATTAAAGTACCACTAAATATTTTTTTCAGTAATGTTACCTACTTAGAAATAAGAAACCACAAAGTTCATTTATAGTGCACCAGTAGACTATAATTATATAATAGTGAGAGCGACCATAAGTTCAAAATATTACTCCAGTTTACCTCCCTGGGCATCAGTCAATGTTGGCTACCAAAAAAGTAGAATTTAAACTTGGTCATATAATAATACACATTTATTTATTGATTCATTAGTTGAATATTAGGTGTTGACTAAGTTCCAGAATACAGTGCATATACCACTCTATGTTTATACAGTTACATGTCCTCTTAGTAAGGTGGAGCATGTGGACTTACATATAAGGCATAAATACTGACTTAGATATTTTCTTTAATGTGTATTAATGAGAGATTATTAGTCACAGTAGAGTTACCAAAAAAAAAAAAAAAAAAACTATGTAATGCAATTAACTCAATGTGATAACAAAATTTCCTGTTTTTGAAGGTATGCATTTTAAGCAAGAGGCTTGTAGTGGAACCAAAACATATGACCTCAGCTTTAACAAGTATTGGTCTCCTGGAATATTATAAACAAAACAAAACAAAGCAAATACCTTGATGTTTTACCCCATTTGATCTTATTCTTGTTACCCAATTATTCTCAACTGAGGGTATTGGAAGACTTTTCAGTAAACTTCCTATTGCATAATCTATACGTACAGATATTGATATGTATATAATGTAATTGAGATTTTTATTTACATCTAGTTCTCATTAGAGCAACCTCTAGTAAATGAAACTAGTATGATCTAAGCATTCTTTTTTTTTTTTCCTTTTTTGTTTGTTTTTTTGCTTTTCTGAGACAGGGTTTCTCTGTATAGCCCTGGCTGTCCTGGAACTCACTTTGTAGACCAGGCTGGCCTCGAACTCAGAAATCTGCCTGTCTCTGTCTCCCAAGTGCTGGGATTAAAGGTATGTTCCACCACGCCTGGCTTGATCTAAGCATTTTTATGCATGACATTAATTAAGAGATGTCTACAAAAATAAATTAACCTTATAGGAAACCCATAAGGTATAACATAAAACAAAAATTAAAAATATTATCTGTGCTGATTTACCCCTATAGTTAATGTTTTCTAAACATTTAAGGTAAACATTGAGGTAAAGGTGCATCACTGATCAGCAAGACTTCCACTGTAAACATATTGTTCTGACTCCTAGCTAGTTATCTCAAAGGCAATAACATTCAAATGCAAATCATAATTTTAAAAATTGTTGTTTTTTTGTTTTTGTTTTTTGTTTTTTTACTTTGGAGTTTTTTGTTTTGTTTTGTTTTGCTGAGAGTAAAGGGATGACTTGACTAAAACTAACTGGCAATACCTTAAATAATGAACAATGTATAAAGAACAATGTAGCTTACATTTTATAAACAAATTAAAATACGTTTTATACATATATTGTGATGTGGCCATGACATTTAAAACCATCCTAATCCTGTTGTACCCTCAATATATTACCTATTTTACTCTTGCCATATGTCTTTTCTTTATAGCCCATTAAGTTTAATTAGTGCCTGGTATACTTGCATTATTTTGTGATCAATCATTGAGGCATCGCTAGCCTACCAATGATCAGTCCTACTAAAGAAAAGTGATTCATTTCTCACCAGCGATCAATTGTGCTTAGTTCCTTAGCCTAGAGTGGGCCATCAAGAGCCATTTCCTCAAAAGTAAATTTGTCTTTTAAGACAAATTATTTATTATTGTATGTGAGTGTTGGGGGCGACACTGCATATACAATGAGGTTAGAGGTTAGAGGACAACTTTCAGGAGTCTGTTCTCTACACACATGCATATATATATATATATATATATATATATATATATATATATATATCACACACATATATATGTATATATAACACACACACACATATATATATAAATTTAATTTTTTATATAAATTTAAATTATGTTATATATATATATTTAATATTTGATTAAATTTAGGTGATGAGGCTTACAGAACAAGCTCTCTTACTCTTACTCACTAAATCATTGCGTTGCCCCTAAAAGTAAATTCTTAATAGATATTGTAACAACACAAACCCTTTACTACTATGATATTAGGTATTTTGAATTTTTTTAGTATATATAGCTTCATACTATGGACTTTTATTTGTTCACATGTAGAATCTAACTGCTCTGCTTGGATTTGGCAATCTCCTTTCCAATATTTTCAGCTCATTGTTGCGCAGTGGCAATTATTTGCTAGTTAGATTAACATTTCTCCAAGCATTTTACATTTTTTTAATATTTTATTATTTTTAATTACAGATGTGCATGAGTATATGCAAGTGATTGTGTGCAGGTTCCTGGGCAAGCATCTAATTCCTTGGGAAGGTGGAGTTTCAGGTGGTCATTAGTTGCAGGATATAGGTCCTGGGAACCAAACTTGGGTCCTCTACAAACTCAAGAAGAACGAAGATCAAAGTGTGGACACTTTGCCCCTTCTTAGAATTGGGAACAAAACACCCATAGAAGGAGTTACAGAGACAAAGTTTGGAGCGGAGACAAAAGGATGGACTATCTAGAGACTGCCATATCCAGGGATCCATCCCATAATCAGCCTCCAAATGCTGACACCATTGCATACACTAGCAAGATTGTGCGGATAGGACCCTGATATAGCTGTGTCTAGTGAGACTACGCCGAGGCCTAGCAAACACATAAGTGGATGCTCACAGTCAGCTATTGGATGGATCACAGGACCCCCAATGGAGGAGCTAGAGAAAGCATCCAAGGAGCTAAAGGGATCTGCAACCCTATAGGTGGAACAACATTATGAACTAACCAGTACCCCCTGGAGCTCTTGACTCTAGCTGCATATGTATCAAAAGATGGCCTAGTTGGCCATCACTGGAAAGAGAGGCCCATTGGACTTGCAAACTTTATATGCCCCAGTACAGGGGAACGCCAGAGCCAAAAAGTGGGAGTGGATGGGTAGGGAGGTGTGGGGGAGGGTATGGGGGACTTTTGGGATAGCATTGGAAATGTAAATGAGGAAAATACCTAATTAAAAAAAAAAGAGCAGTATATGCTCTTAACTATAGAGCCATTTCTCCAGCCTCTTTCTAAACTTCTTAAACTTGACAACATTGTACTTTTTTGGAAAATATAAATTCCACATATAAAAACTGTCCCACAAGTGAATTAATCTTTTAAAACTCTTTACTTAAAATGGTAGTATGCTCATAATTAAAGTCAAGGTCTTTAAAGCATCTATTATAGGTCTGCAATGACCATGGAAATGGTATAACTCACTGTACTCTTAAGTGACTAGGTGATTATCTGTGATATCTGGATGGCTACTCCATAACATCAGTGAGGCAGTCTTCTGCAGCCCAGAAACAATCTTGCACAGCAATATATCTGATCACCACTTCCTAGCCTACAGGTGAAGTATCTATAATATTTATATCTACCAACTTATCACCTTCCTTTACCATATCTCTTTGCAACTTGATTTATTATAAAGTTTTGAGTTTTGTTTTTCTATCACTTATTAAATAATCATTTATTAAATATAGGATCTAAAAGGTTTTTGTACTAAAGTATAGAAACTTCTTGGTTGCCTCTATTTTACTTAAGCAAGGCATTCATTTTTACAACTATTTTATTAAAGTTTGATTTGTTAGAGATTTATTTTAAAACAAACATATACACATTTAATGTTGGTAGTAAAACACATAGTACAGGGAAAATTAAATAATTAGTTGATGATGTAAATATAGCACAAAATTCCTGACGATGTATCTTCTGGTAAAGCAAACCTCAGTGAATTATAAATCTTGGTTAATAGTCTTTGAACTTAATGCTTCATTGCAAAGATAACCCTTCCTGTTCCTACCTAAGTTTGGTATTGGTAGGTTCAAGAAGGACATATTGACCTAACTACACAAATTGTATTTTTATGAATTATAAGACATGATTCCTTTGAGATGGCAAAAAAAGAAGTAAATGATTAATTGTTTTTCCTTCTCAGATATTGTTATACTTCTCTTGAGATAGTTCTTGGTATACTTATTAAACTTATCATTTATGAGACTTTATTAATAATAATAGCACTGAATATCTTTGAACAGCTTCTGTATAGAATACAATGCCCTGCTACCAATTGACCCTATCCTCAAAACTTACAAGTTACCCTAGTGTCAAAATTCCAGAGTGGACCGCGGAGGGGTTCATTAGCCCCATCCTGAGCTAAGTTTCTATTTGTAGTCTGTGGCTCCTGGAAAAGGAAGAGTCGGTTTTCTTCAGGACTGTAAGCCCTGGAAGATTGTCTATGTTCAAGTGTATGGCCCTCTTCCCAAACACACAGAAAAGCAATACTAATTGGTCACAATAGGTTATCAAAAAAGATAAAAGAAGAGATAAAGCTGGGAGAGGAACACAGTGGAAGCTGGTATGGGAATAGTTGAATGTGAATGTATAGAGGCTCAAAATATATTTTACATAGGTATGTACTAAAGTCTCATAGAATAAATAAAAATATATTTTAAAATTCCTACTGTGGCTTTATTCGCATCTATAGAAAATAAATCATGTACAGTAAGTCAGACTGTAGCCCTTCCAATTTCGAAATTAAATGGTTAAATGCCAAGGATCACAATTTAGAACATAAGCAGAATAACACTGAAGTACAAACATGGGAGTTCAAGTTCAAGAATATCCATGTCATTACTAGCTTCATTACAACAACTTAGCATCCACTCTTTGGAAAATGGGCATAAAGGCTTGAGAAGTGATGAATACCTTCTCAGGATGCTGAGGAAGAGAGTCTTGAATTTGCAACAAGCCTGGTAAATATAGCAATTCCAAGAATACATAAAGAGACTTGGCGTTTGTATGTCAGTTACTGCATGTAACCTTTCATGCTTGAGGGCTTCAGTTTTAATTCTGATACTGGGAAAATAATGTGGCCACAAAATAAAAATAAAATAAAATCTGGGGCTGGAGTTGGCTCAACAATTAAGAGCACTAGGTGTTCTTGCACAGGACCCAGATTCAGTTCCCAGTACCCACATGGTGACTCATACTGCCTTCAGCTCCAGGGGATCTGACTTCATTTTCTGGCTTTCCAAGTTAATAGACACACATGTAATGCATATATATATATATATATATATATATATATATATACATGAAGCCAAGTCACTTGTACACATAAAGATAAGCAAATCTAAAAAAAAAAAAAAAAAATCCCTTACCAAGTTTGGCAATTAGATGAGATAATGTTAAAGCTCTTATTGATGCTTTGTCAAGTAAGTTCTAAATACATGCAACTTATTATTAAAATATATTGCATATATTGCAGAAGTATACAACAATGTCAGTGTTTTTATAAACCTCTTTTATTCTTACAAATATCTTTATTCATGTGGGAACACTTTCCCCAGCAATGAATCTAAGAACTTAAAAGGAATTTGAACTTGGGGATGGCCCAGAGAAAAACTACAAAAAAAAAAAAAAAAAAAAAAAAAACCCAAAAAACCAAAAAAACAAACAAACAAACAAACAAAAAACAGAATGTTTTAGGAAATTATCATAGGGGAGCTAGATAGATTTCTCAGTGGTTAAATGCATGTATTGTTCTTCCAGAAGACCAGAGTCCTTTGACCAGACCCTACCCAAGAGGCTCATAGCTGTCAACTTAAGCTCAAGAAAAATGTTTCCCTCTCCCTCTCTCCCTCCCCCTCCCCCTCTTACATCTTTCTTGTCTTTCCTGCTTCCCTCTAGTAGTGAAAGAAAGAAAGAAGAAAAGGAAGGAAGGAAGGAAGGAAGGAAGGAAGGAAGGAAGGAAGGAAGGAAGGAAGGAAGTGAGAAGACCTATGTCTACTCCTAGGATGACATAATGCAATCTTTCAGATGAGAATTTTTCTCTAGTCATGGTTTTATTGGATTTTGCATTGCCCTCATTAAACCTACAAAGATCCCATTTGGAAAGCAGAGTTCTCTGCTTTCTTCTTACTCACTTTGGATTCATAGAAATTCTTTTACTCCTTTCTTCTGAAACCTGTGTTCACGGATATTCAAACAATTTCAAGTGTTACTGATATCATTTTTACTCACCTTTCTGCAAGGATTTGAGTGGGCATATGTTTTGGGTTCCTAGGACCTTAATCTTTTTCTTTTTTCTTCATTATAAAGATTATTGGAGCAGCAGGTCTAAGCTTTAAATAGGATTTGCATACATCTTTGAAAGCTAATACTTTACATTGTGCTAAATGATAGTGCTCTTTAAAATTGGATGTGTTATGTTGTAAATAAGGTTAAAATGACAAAGAATCAGGAGTTTTAGAAAACCCAGGCTCTTGTTACATTAATCGCAGGTTAGATACTGTTTTATGAGAGAGCACAGTAGTTTAATGGATATTTGTCAATTTAAATTAAATTACAACTTTGGAGACAGTAACTTAAAAACTTAAAACAGTCATATGATATTATGAAGTACATCTTACACACATTAAGAGATCTTAAAGCTAGGGAACCAAAGATAGAAAATATTGGTTCATATTTCAAACCACAATAAGTGTGAATCTAGCCTCAATTTAATAAAAAAAACATATAATGTAACTTTCTTCCTTGGGTTAAATGTCTTACAATTGCTCGTGGATGGGCATTTGTTTTCCATTATTGGCCATTTTAATTGACTTACCCACTAGTTATCTCATTTAAAGATCACTTATAGTATTCGGTGCTCTTCGCTGAGTGATATACTCTGTTCCTGCCTGGCCTGACAACAAAACAGTTTACATATTTTTGAACTCGATCTGAAAAGTGATTTAAAAATCCATATGGAAAATCTAATTTCTCAGAAAATATACACACACAAATCTGTTCAGAGGTGGCCAAAATAAATTTCATTTTCGGGAGACAGGAAGGAAACTGAGACACGAGAGTGGAAAAAAAATCGGAAGTAAGTGGGTACATTCCCTGACAGAGATCGAAGCTCCCATCTCCCTAGAGAAGATTGGGAGTGGACACAGAAGTCTGGCGTTGGAAAAGTAGAATGTTTGTGCTTTTCTTTCTAGAAGCCTGCATTAAACGTTCAGTAAAGGATGGGGTTGCTTTACAAGAGTCCCATCTTGTTTTTCTTGTATCAACAGGCACATTCTATAAAAATATATAGACAAACCACCCCTGCAGTTACTGTACTCTTGGGCCCCAAGGAAGGTGAGCTGTGATCTACAAAGTGACCATGTTGAGAATTCAGCAGATACAGTACTCTCTGGATGGCTAGAGAGCTTACCTTGGACTTTGATTCAAGGGGAAATCTCTTCAGAGATTGTTTCATTCCAGCAATGTCTAGCCAAGGTGGAACTATCTTGGGGTGTGACAAGTGCTTTTGAAATAATAATAGCAGAAATAATCCTGTATTCCAAATGCCCGGCTTTCCTGGAAGGAAACCTTCATTCCACTGCTCCTGTATTTCAGGGAGGGAAGAGTCACAGAAAACATGGGGAAGCCTCTAACCTTAGCTTGACACCAGAACCTATATATGTAGCATCCACACATCCATATTTAAGGATATCACGGTAAATAAACAATTGTTGACAGTGAAGCCTGTGCCTCTTTTTTTCTACACTATAGGCAGCAATTTGGCCGAGACTGTATCGTTCTGTGTGGTACTATCACACACTACCTTTTTCTCACTTGAATTGTACTTTTGGCTGTCATTTGCGCTTTTGAATAAAGGTTTACATTAGTAGAGAATAACATAATAGCATGTCTCCTTTTCCTGAGTTGATATACAAATTAAAAAAAAAAAAAAAGAGGGTAAGGCCAAAACTCCTTTTGTCCTTGGAAAAATATGCCATCTGCATTTAGCTTATGATATTCAGCTGGGAACAAACTCCTAGCATAAGGATGTCGCTAATACAACCCTCAAGTTAAACTGTAAATTCAGAGCATTTAAAATGCCTTATAATAGTCAAAGCCAGTAAAATCGACCCTGTATATTTTTATTTCATCTCTGTTGGATCATATGATATTTAATAATTGGTTCTGGCACCTCGTTGCAAATTATTATAACTTTGAGATACAACAGTCCTATTGAGCATATGGGTAGCACAGGCTCCGAACATATATATGATACCGCCTCTCTAGAGGACCTTCTGTCTTGTTTTCCTTAGCTTGGAAGGGTCAGGTAAATTCTGTTGTGTCGTCATGTGTTAAGATTCTTCAGTCTCTGTTTTGCAGGGTAAATGCTTAATGCAACTGATTACTCCCACCCCCACCCTCAAATAACCGTGAAAACTTTCCTTGCAAAGCCAAAAGAGACATCCATGCATCTGGGGTGCAGTTCGATTGAGCTGTTACAAAGCGCTTCCAGTATCAGTGCATACGAATTCGTTAGTGCAAAAAAGGTTTTATTCCTTGATGCCATATTGTGTTCCAGTTTAAATACAAACTTCAAGACTTTCAGGAGTCAAGAGACCTTCCTTTGCTATTAGTAGCATATGATAGTTCTTCCTTCATCCTGGAGAGGATGGGAAGCCGATGGTAAAATACGACTGACTCCAAGAAACATTTCTTAGAGTGAAACATTCCCCTTTCAGCATTTTTTTTTTACAGCTCTACTCGATATAACACCCTGCGACAGAATTGGGAAGATCATCTCCAGCTCATATCCCATCAGGACTGTTTTCAGTATCCCCAATGCTTTGCCTTTATATCTAGCCCACGAGCCTTGACTTGCTCTTGCATTATTTCACGTTAATTGCTTTAATGTTTATTGCTACATTCAATCATAACATAATATGTGCACAGAGGTAACAATTACACAGTAAATTGTCCTTCCAAAGAGATGTCAAGATGGACATTGGTGGGTGGGGTGGGCAGAGGGTGATGATTTATAACTTATGTTGACATTTTGGGACAAAGCTGGTTCAATTTCTCTTGATTTCATTATAATACCTAATAATAATTTCTCTTTGTCTGTCATATAATTTGTCGTTATGATAACGGCTCAGCTAAAAAGTTCATGAGGCTGGGGGTCAATGGTTAAAGACAATTTTGAGCTTTATGTTTCTCCATTGCTACAGCAATACTGTATCATTCAAAATGGCATGTTGGTGGAAAGGAAACACTGCTATGCAAGTCTATAATTCTCACCCACTGTGAAACTAAATATCTCATTTAAAAACAGTTTTATACAAAGGCACTTGGCCTCTATATTTGTATACATGTATATTTTATCTAGATAACTATAAAGAAAGTATTTTGAAGCTGGACATGTTGGTACATGCCTGTGATTTTTGAATTAGAGATGCTGAGGCAGGAGGATCTTAAATTCTAAGCCAGCCTGGATGACATAGACTCTGAATCAAGAAAAGAAATATCAGTGTGACACTCTGTAGGGTAGTTTCCCGTTGTTATGATTACAAAATCCATCTCCCAGTGAACCATCCTACCCTGGGAGCTGCCCTTGAGCAGCTCCTTCACAGTTCACTTGTCAGTCGCACCGTGCTAATATTAAGAACTCTGCTAACCCTGACAAGCAGCAAGGCAACTCACCACTGACCCTGGCTGGGAATCAGGAAGCTGCAGTTCTATTCATGCCACAGAGCTGAAAGTATCTTTTGCTACTGGGGACTTGCCTTGCATCACGGATTGCTTGCTTGGCAGCATATGAGCCAGTAGGTGGAGTGCTTGCTAACAATAATTGAATACACAACTTTAACTTCAAATAAGTAGAAGCCACTTTTCCTGTTATAAATTGCTAAAATTATGCGTATGCTGATTTCTTTCTTCAGTTATAATTATTTGGAGGGAAAAAATTCACCAGAGCAGGGTTGAGATGAATGCAGGACTGTGGTTACATAGTAGAACTTAGAGGCAAACTGTGCCCAAGCTCATTGTATGGTGTAAGCATTATGTAAAAAGACGGTGTCTCAATCACTCAAGTGTGTTTGATTCAGTAAATAGATCTAAATATCTCTTGAAAAATTTTTTAGTATTCATGGTGTTCAAAGGACACACTACTATTGACATACTGTACAGGGAAAAGCTTAGATAGAATTAATTACACGTGTTAATAATCATAGTAAATTCAACACCTTTGGGAAGAAAAGTTGCAAGAGATGCTTCCAAAATAAAGTGTAACTTTCCTCTGAGAGTGCTTGTTTTCTTCCAAAAGAAGGCTTTCAAATGTATTTTAAAGCTACAGCTAGAGACTTGCTAACTGCATCACTCTAAATCTATCTATATCACACCTAAAGATGTTAAAGCAACATTTAGAACTCCAAGGAGAAAACAAGCAACAGAATTTAGAAAGCAGGAACCACATGGAAACAAGAAAAGTCTTCAGTCATTTTTTAAGAATGTGAGTTACATGATGTGGAAGATGAATATTTGAGAGTTTTAAAAAAGAACCTCATTCCTTATCGGGAACACTCGCATGCCACAATCCGTGGCTTGGGAAACCTGTAGTCTGCAGGGCTAGGAAAAAAATCATTTCATTTAAAGAGGCAACTGTACGATCTTCAAGGCGAACACTGCTGAACACTGAGCATTTCCCCTTTAACTTTTTCATCTCAAAATGATAAATTTTGCTAGAAATAAGATTTTAAGGCAAGATATCATGTTATATAGCCCAGCCTGGCTTTGACCTGTTATTCTGTCTTAACACTCCCCACCCCAGGCTATGATTGTCAACATTTGCCACCACAGTCATCATTCAAAGTAATTTCTATGAGGACTCAGTTGTCCCTTCAAGTGTCCCAGCATGTTCTCAACGCCCACTAAATTCTGGATAGATTTACATTTCAAATATGTAGCTTTTCCCCTTTAGGTAGACAGTGGAAGAATCAGAGTGCCTTGTTAAACAAAATGAAGCAGCCACAATTAATAACAAGTAAACTCCACCACATTCAACAGCTTTATTCCAAACAAATGATGACTACACACTCCACCGTTCAAGGGTGACCAAGGGCAAAATAGAACCTCCCTGAGGTCACAGAAAAAGAGAAAGAATATTCACTGAGAAATTAAAACTGAGAATTCTATCTCTTCCAAACTTGTGAAGACTAAATATTGTTCATTTTCATAAAAATTATGGAATTTGGCCCGTAAATAAAATGACAAATTATGAACAGAACTCATTTAAATAACTTGGCCATGAAAAAGAACTTTGGGGAATTTATTTATTCCAAAATTATTTTGAAATTGGGAAAATAATGAGTCCTGGTATATCCCAACTTCATAAATAAATAAATAAATTTGTCTGAGTGTAGATAGCTTGTGAAACAAGCCAAAGCATTGAAAAACAAAGACTCTCTGTATCTAATCTTTATCTTCCATTGTGTTTTTAGATTCTGCAAATAGCATTATGAGACTAATTGGTATATTTATTTCTTTTATTTGAAAAATCAGTTCACTCGCTTGCTTGTCAGTGGCCTTTCAGTCTTCCGTGCTCCATGTCTTTGATATGGTACTTTTCCTTAGATGTCATTCTCAACCCATGTTCATCCCTTGATGGTTAGGCAGCAATAGACTTTACTGAGAAATAGAAACCTGTCAGTGATTGATCTCCTCAAGACCATATTCTCCCTTAACAGAAGCTATGAAGAGGCCCTGTCCAGTGTTGCACTGTTGGTGTTGACTTGTAGAGTGAAATGTTCTGCACACAAGCACAGCAAAATATTTTGGTAAAACGTAATTATCAGAAATTGTGACACTGGACCATTAATTCCCTGTATATTAGAGTGACACTTGACTTGACTCGCCCATTCTCATTCCAGACCCATCTGAAATAGGCAATTCAACTTAATGATGTCACAATATTTGCCAGGCTATAGGTACTGAAGAGAAGACACTGGGCTGTTCTTGCTGTTTGAGATTCCTTTCCTCTCTATACACAACCAGCCCATCTGTCTCACTCATACGGGAAACTTATCTTTGAAACATCACTCTATTATTATCACGGTTGTTCTTTAAAATTTGCTTCTTAACTTTAGATTGTGTTTTGGAAACCAGGTTTTCAAAGCTCCCAGATCTTGTTGGCCAATTTAAAATGTTGATAGTAATATACCCTGGAAGAAGCTCATATCAATAAAGAACTCAAAAGCACTATATTCCCATTCAGTTACTGGAGGATAACCTCTCTGTGAAATACAGATTGCCTACTTTTTAAAAGAAAAAAATCACAACAAAGAATTCCACCCCTCCCAACCTCTAATATTTTTCAAAGTGTGAATTGAAGAGGACTTAGAGACAGATGGGTCTGGATGATCAAGTTACCTGTTATAGCAGCACATCTGCCGGGGCAGTCAATCACTGTGATGGCTCTGACAGGTCGATGGAGCCAGAGCAAGAGTGGCTAATGCAGACAGAACGGCTGGGGAAGCACAGGCCTCCTGCTTGTCTCCTGGGTTTGACTGGTCTGAAACCCGTACTTGAATTTGCTCTGGTTAAAAAAATCTGTCTATTGTGCAATGATATTAGATGAGAGATTTGGGATCCCACGTTTTTTGAAAAGCCAACATATTGAACACATATGATAGGGGATGATTTGGTTAGCAATTCCAAGCTGTCAGTCAATATTTGGTCTTACTTGGGGGATGTGGTAGAAAGTATGGGCAAAAAAAGAATAGAAAGGAAAGAGGTAGAAATTAATTTCCAATCTTCATTTTCTCCAAAAATGTCAAAAGAAGAAAGACATAAAACACTCGTTCTGCGATGCCTAATTTTGAGAGCTCAGTACAATAAAAATTAGCATTGAATAGAACAAAGGCAATTCTTAGAATGTCAAGAAGCAAAATTATTAAAATTTAGGTAGGCCTGATTCTTTACTTTCTCTGTATACATGATACTTTCTTCTGCTTTTCAATCATAAAGAGAGTGTTTATCAAGTCTAACAGATCCAAATATTTGGTAATAGTACAAACAACATATGAAACAAGCAACTAAGATTTCTCAAACAATTGAAAATACATGTTTCTATTAAGTAAAGAACTACTTGCATTCATGCATAATACATTTGCAGAAATGAAGATGTTGGAAGACAATGGAGGTCTTGATATTTCTTATTTCTTCCAATGACTTAATTCATCAGTTGTTGAAATCACCTGGATATAAAGTATTACCTTCCAAGTCCTAAATCTCAAATAGATACCTCAAAGCTAGGGATTTGCAAGAACTACAGCAAGTTAAATGTGCAGTTAGTGCCATTGATGTATTTATGTGTACATATCTACTTATAATATGTACATATGTCTTGTATTGGTGACTAGAAATATGTATTTATATGTTTAGAGTTAGAATACATATATTTCTTTGAGAAATAACAAAATATTCTATAAGTGAAACATTATTATTATCCCACTGCAGAACTACAGTGAGCAAACATTTTTGAAAAGAGGGCAAGATGTTAATACATGCAGAACTGCTGTTAGTAGCGATTTTCTCCACAATGCTAAACTGATGGGGACTCGTGGAAGAGCCATTAAACAGATGCGTTGCTTTTCAATACATCCTTCAAGTATTTTTGCTCCGTCATCCACATTTTTAGTAAATGATGCTAAATGTTTTCAAAATATTACTATTTAGCTTTTTTTACTTGAATTTTGTAAGTGGACTCATATTTAGCCGCAGATGGCTTTAGATACCAGAATTGAAATAAAGTTATTTATGTTTCAACTATAATTCCATACCTCTAGTTTGGGGATGGTATATATTAAACAAAAAAATTTTCAATTTCTTTACATTTTTCTTTCTGAATAAGCTTACAATTAAGTTTTTTTCCCTAAATTATGGTTTTATCATATTTCAGATATA
Organism: Mus musculus; assembly: GCF_000001635.26. Classification (NCBI taxonomy): domain Eukaryota; kingdom Metazoa; phylum Chordata; class Mammalia; order Rodentia; family Muridae; genus Mus; species Mus musculus. Next base: position 49,947,810 of record NC_000078.6, on the reverse strand, counting down.
CATTCATAGTTCATTCATCACGTTTAGTTATAAAATGTGACCCTAATCTTTTAAGTATTTTAAAATAGGTGAAATTGACAGTTATATTTTTAAAATATTTGATTAGAAATTAATTTTCACAATTTTATATTAATTCATATTAAACAAATGAAGGTAGATATATGCTATTTGATGAAACATGAATAGTCTGTAATGATGCTTAACAGCTCAAAAGGACCCAGTCTCCATTGCAGTCACTGGACAGGGTGGGTATATATTGTTTTAATGGATGGGAAAAATAAAAGTTTAGATTTTTTTTTACCAGTTATTAGAGATTTATGAATTAATTAGGGGAATTTGCCAACCTAATTTTATTTAAACATAATTTACATTTTATTTAAATTTTGTTCATAAATGTATTCAAAACATTTTATTCATCAACAGTAATGGTGAAACAAAATTAAAAAGAGAGTTTGGAAATAGCTTTTTTTTTTTTTTTTTTTTTTAGTATAGGTCAAAATATTCTGGCAACAGGAACTAGTGTTGTTCAGAATCACCGTGCTCTGCAGGGAAGTAAACAGAGTGTCTTACAGGAATAGAATTTTCTGGCTAGAGCATATGGGGGCAGGGTGATAAAGCAGGAGCTACAAGAATAAAAAACAATTTTTTTTTAGACATCCTCAAAACAAAACTTCAGCTTTTAAAATCATTTGTACAATGACAACTATGGTGTTAGGGGTGTGCTCATAATATAGAAAATGGAATTAGTGGTTTCCAGGGTGAGGTCTGAGCCCTTTGGAGTCACTGTCATCTGTCTCAGGCAAAGGCAGCCTTCTTAAAAGGAGATAATGCCCCAGAAGGTCAAGGTTAGTGGAGAAAAAACCGTGGAGCGCCTCAGCTTGCTAAGCTCTAATAGACATGCATCTATTACTGGTCGACTTTCCCTGACACACAGAGCGACACCAGTCCAATCTTCACTGACACCGTGATACAGAGAAAAAATTCACTCAAATAAAATTTTCTGTTTTTTTATGCAAAGAGAAAACATATTTTCAAGAGTTAAAACTCCAGAAAACCTCAGGTCTTTAATGCATAAACTGGAGACAATTTTGTCAGAAGTCAAATGAGACAGAGCTCTTGCTGATGGCATGTAGCTTGTCTAATCTGTATGGCATATTTTTGGATTTTGATCATAGTAAACAAGGAATAATTCATCCTAACAGTGAAAAATTAAATACAGTTATGGATTCAGAGGCAATCTGTAACTATTTTGGGGTCTATTAAATTTTCTTATTATTTTTTTCATCTTTTTCTGCCTGTTTTGTTGAACATTTCCATATTGAAATTAATATAGAACTTAATTAAATTGATATGAGCTTTCTATTCTTTTTCTGGGTCCATAATAACTCAAGGACAAATTACCTTCTGCAAACAAATCGTATTTACTTATTTTCCTGGAAGATGTTTAAATATTACCATTTGCTTGATTAACTGTCTACCTTAAATTTAGAGATTCATATTATTAAAAACAGTGCATTGTTTCAAAGCCAATACAAATCACGTCACTTTCTATCTAATCACTGCCTTTACTGCCATTAGCACAATGGTTAAATGGGGAGAGCTCCTCATGTTCTCAGAGATGCTCACTGTAGACAGGAAAAAAAAAAAAGCCCCAACTTGATACTGTGCTGGTATGCTGTAGCCGAGCTATTTTTAATATTTCCTTGTAACTGATTTGTAAGTGGATTGTGCTTAGGCGGTGTCAGAACTTTCCTGTCAGCTACTTTAACAGCAAAGAGATAGCTTGATGAATTATTCATTGAAGGCAATTTTCTCCTAGTCACTGAGTCATCAATCATAGTTGCCTAAAGAGCCTTGAATTGGCCAGCGGAGCTCTATTCACAGGTAGTGTGATTTAGGGAATAGGAGCCACATTCATTCTGACAAGTCAGGTAGCAGTAAGTAACTGAAGGTGTCTCCTTTACAGACTGCTAATGAGTCACCAAAATCGCATACTATTTCCAATTCCCTTTTTTGTTTTTTCCCCCTTTTTCAAAATATCACTCAGAATTGTAGCCATAGGGTGGTTTTGCCAAACAAAGGTGCAGTTGGATGAAAAACCAGTGTAAATATTTGCACATTTTTTCTGGCAGAAATCCTACTCTGAAAAGAACCTCTTCAAAAGGGAAAAGTGATTTGATACATGATTGCACGCATTTACCCATGTAATTGAAATAATGAGAGATGATTGCTTTGAGCTAATAGTCATAAGTTACTGGTCTTTTTGTTTAATCCAACCATCAGCTGTCAAGAGCCTCGCAGGAGCACGGGGAAGATGCACCAAGGATATCATTTACATCACCTCAGACTGTAATTTTGTTGTTTTTTTCAGAGCTGATACAAGCGTCAGATTCTATACAAATCTCCCTGGAGCATAAGCGCTCTGGTGTTGTTTTGATAGGAGCAGAGAGGAGAGGAGCACGTATACGCCTGCTCCTAGTAGCTTAAATGCTCTCAAGATCACAAATAAAATAAAAGCACATTTTGGGCAGAGTTCTTACAATTGTTAAAAACTAATTTCGCAGCATAGTCAAGGTATGTCTTTATCCTGAAAAACTCACATTTGAGCACAATTTTCAAATACATACATCTTCTATCATCACACCTATTGTTCTGCATGACAGATACCTTTGTGGTGTATTCTACATCATGCATTAATTCCCTAAGCGCTATCTATTGTATTAATACCAGCTGCCTATGACTGTTCAACCAGCACAGAAAACAGGAAAAAACAATGGTGCAGTGATGAGTCATAATTTTCATAGTCTTGCTTAATAAGGAGGTGTGAAAAATGTTTTCTAAATATTGTAGCTCTGCTGTTGTCTATATGTGATTATAATGTTTATGCAAGCAACACAAAACAATGTGTACACAATCAACATCTGGCTACAGAGATTTCACTATGGAAAGACTTGGGGAAGATTTATTGAATGTTCCTCACAAAGTAATTAAGTTTAAATTAAGTTTTAATACATTAGAAGCAGATTCCTACTGAAGAGATGCTCAAGCAGAGGAGTTAATTTCTGACATATTGGAATTCAGCAGATCATTCAACATGTCCTGGTCACTGTTGTTCTGCGGCTCCATTGAATTTTCCACTGGCTGTGTGGATGAAATTTTAAGTCCCTAACAGGACTGCGCTGGCAGTTGATGAAAGGAAAGAAGCTGCCACCTTGATGCACTATGCAAATCTTGAGGTAGTATCCTGAGTCCATGGACTCAGTCATTTTGAAGTATTTGAGTTGGGAAGTGAAGGACCTCATCAGCTTTTCATACAAAGAGGTGCTGTACTTACCCGAAGACCTAAGGAGGCTATTGAGAATGGGAGGATCCAGCTGGTAGGAACAATCAGGTTTTCCTGGTAAAGGCTGAACTGGAAGACCAACAGGATTCCTGTCAGTCTCAAGATGTGGTACTAGAATAATGTCCGGAGTGATGGCTACAGCTGACTCAGATGAGTAGCAGGTACTGATTTAAGCTGAACACAGTAGTCCAGAGCTGTGAAATGTTTGGAGGAAATAAACCTGAAAACTGATTCTAAAACAAAACTAAACCTCAACTGTAGACCCTATTCTGATTGGTTGCTGCAATATTAAGTTTCAACTTATTTGGGAACAGTAAGGTTTCATGTTTAGTGGAGAAGAAAGGAGGAACTCAGTGAAGAAGAGCATTGCCTCACTGCTAAGGAGACTTTAATGATAAAGCAATGTCTCTAAAATTTAGGGGAAAAGATAGTACACATTTTTGAGGTGCTACGGTGCTATGGACTACACATTCTTGAGTTTTATTCTACAAAATGTATAGATGCAGATTTTCCCATGACAACTATTTTCACAGGAGAACTAGGTTTCACTTATTCCTCAGTCCCTAGTGTTAAGTTGTTGACTGATGTGCTTAGGTAAGTTCAAGAAAAGCTCTTGAAATATGAAAATTCTCTTATCGAAAAAACTAACCTTAAACCATTGTATTTAAGTTAAATTCATCGCAGACAAAAAGACCAAGCTTGAACTCTGAACCCTTGGCTTCTCTGCTATAACTTTTATTATGGTATCTAAGTCTCTCCACCTTGACTTATTCATTCGTTATAATAAGTCAATGAGGCCAACCTCCTCAATGAGTCCAACAAGGCAAGAGTATAAGCATGCTCTTGACATCCAGCCAAGTGCCAGTACTGTGTCAATGGCATCTATACCACTGATCTCACTCTCACTGACACTACTGTGTGCTGATGAAGGTGGAGACCTAGAGCCACTCGGTCAGAAACATGAATTCCACTATATCACAGGAATTGTATACGGTAGATAGGAAAATTATTATACAAATTGTCTCTACTAGAGTCAAGATCCTTGGATATAAAACTATTTCAGGAAAACATTTTACACTTTCTTTCATTATTCACCACTATCAAAGCTGGGCTCCCAGCCCACAAGCTAGTCTTCTACAGCATCAGTGCAATGTATTATCTTGAGATGATCGGGGAAACAGGAGGGCAATTTCATTGGCCTGGGAAAGATAGTACCCAGGTGTGTCAACTGTTCAATGATTCATATCCATTGACAGGAATTAAGTCAAGGTGGCTTTGCTTTTGAGAATTTACTCTATAATATAAATGAACCAACTTCCTTCATTTGTCTTTTTTCATTTCTTTCCCCTTCCCTCTATCCCTCCCTTCTTTCCTATCTTTCACAACTCCTCTAACCTCTCAGGCTAAAATATTTATTTCTGTATTTCAAGTGTCTATGGTTTGCTAATTTGGTTTGTGTTTTCATTGAAACAGAACAATATGTGCAGTGAAATATTTCCATGAAAGTATTTCGAATTCCCAGGTCTCTTGTTCTAAGACAGCATTTTCTTCTCTGATCTACACCAGCATGCAGATCTGTATGTGGTTCAAAATAGCTTTGACCTTTATAACTGTGCTATCACACTGAAAACTCATATCATAATATTGAACTTGTATCTAGCACTCCATGTTTTCAAAGCATTTTGCAATTATTGATTGGTTATTTCACACAATATCCAAGCAAACAGTTGTGGCTAGGTCTAGAAAATACTAATTTTATTGATGAAGAAAACTGACAAAGACAATTCTTTTCCAGGGATCAGTAACTTAGTAACAGACAGACCAGCCAAAGCGGGAGTGATTCCGGGTCCCACTCTTTTGAGTTGTTCATGAGAACAGTCAGACTCATCAAATTTGGTGAATAAAGAAGCTTAGTTCAATTATCTGTTTATCCTGGAGCCAGAGGAGGCTTCCCTAAATCCCAAGAAGAGAAAGTCAAGTATTTTGCATTATTCTAATCTGTAAAATAAAGACCATCACCTTAAATAAACACGGCTGTGAGGACTGATGTGGTCATCCCAGTTCAAAAGCTAGGAAAATTGTCCTTTTATCCTTATTTTGTTTTGGAAGTCAGTAGATATTTGAATGAAAGACTCACTATTTTCATTAATATCCTGAGTGCATAAGGTGATGTGTTTTATGTAAGAGTGGCTTTGTTTCTTTCTTATAGGTAACAAATAATACCATCATTATCATTATTTAGCACTATATATTATGTTATACTATGCTATTATTATTTACTACTATATATTAACTACCATCATGAATATTCTTTTCTTTTGAGAGAAAGTATGTGTGTGTGTGTGTGTGTGTGTGTGTGTGTGAGAGAGAGAGAGAGAGAGAGAGAGAGAGAGAGAGAGAGAGAGAGAGAGAGAGAGAGACAGAGAGAGAGAGACTTTCATATAGAATAGACTTAGGCAATCTTGAACTCTTGGTCCTCCTTGACTCAACTTCACAAATTCTGGGAATATAGGTGTCTTTTACCACACTCAGTTCATGAATATTTAAATAGATGACCTTTTAAATCTCAACCACCTGGAGGTGAGCACTACTATAAACCCCACCCTATGAGGGATGAAGCAGAAGTCTGGCATTTCTGAGAAGGGATGGTCACCTCACTGGAGATCTGGTCAACATTATAACCTCTACTTTTAACTACAATTATAGATGGCCTCTCAATTGATAACTAATTCAAAATATTTTTTGTGCCTCTAGCAATGTTTCACAGCATTTCCCAGACTTCTAAGCCATTCTTCAAGACACTCTATGTAGCTTTTGTAACTTCTGAGACGTTCTCGACTTATCAGTCTGATAGGCAGTTCCTAACCTTCCCTACTCTATTTCTGTAACATTCCCAGGAAAACATAACTGTCTTCTCTTCCTTGCTACACAGAACAATTTATTCTGTCAGGTTCCCTTGGTTCATAAATTCAGTGTAGTCTTCTATGCACTTCCCTCTTATCTCCCAAGCTTTTAGCTCAGGTGACTACTTCCTTTATCTTCTCTCACTTTGTAAGACACCCATTTACCTATTTCTCTTCAATATCTGTACTTATGAAATGTTTTTTTTTCTTGAATTCATGAACCTAGTTTTTTGTTGTTGCTGTTTTGTTTTTGTTTGTAGGGTTTTGTTTGTTTGGTTTTTTTCAATATTATGTCTATTTTTCTTGTTTGAAACTCTTTCTCCTGGGTAGTCATTGGTTGAGATGGCTTCACTGAGCATTTTGTAATCTAAAGTGTATGAAAGGTCTTTCTTTTGGCCCCTAGGTGTCTGTAAACTTTCAGACTCATTTCGAACTAAACCAGCAACACACATTGCTCATTCTCTCTCCACCCCTAACCTTCTAATCTTTATCACCACAGAGAGAGTGCAGCTATCTCTTTCTTGCAATCCTACAGCCAGTGGGTAAATACAGTCACTTCCTTTTTCTTTACAGAGTCTCGAATCTTTATGTAGATTTATTGAGTCCACACCCTACCTTTTTTCACACTCTCCAAGATTTTATCTTCTGTTTGCTCTACTCATGTTCAATTTCTTTTAGAAACCACTGTACATGTTGCTTCACTTATCTGCCCTTACATCACATCACTTCTCTCACACTACCTTAAAGAACAACAGTGAAAGTTATTGCTAAATAAAACACCTGATGGGCCTATGATTTTGGATTTATTGGGGGTGGGGAGATTCTGTGGGCTGTTTATTGGTGGACCTTACAAGTAGACTGCAGAAGGAATGTAAGGAAAGTGGTGATAGAGCCAGAAGTAGATCAGACTTAAGTCCAGACTCAAGAAAGACCAAGGAACAAGAATTCAGGACCAGCCTCCCAACACGTAATGGGCAAAGAAAGCCTTCTTCCTAGAAGTTCCTATTCACACACAAAAGAATGTAATTTCAAAAGAAATTGCAGCCTTCTCTGCTAAGTTAGATTGTTTTCTTATAAGTTTCGTTGCCTGGAGAGAACAATCAAAGATCCCCTGTGACTTTTTAGAATAGATATTCTAGAAATTGAGTGTGAAATTGACCCTTAGCAATGTGAACAGTAAAGCTCACGGTCTTGGAAAAAGATGCACGAGCGCTATGCACTAGCCATCAGAAGTCATTTATTTGACAAGCTATCCAGTTTATAACACAAATGCAAAGAAATAATGAGATAATAAATAAGGCCATGAATAGCCATGGAGCATGTTTCAAGATGATACAGTGAGGTCACGGTGTATAACTAATCAGAGGCTCTCAATGACTTTTTAACTTGCTATATTCATAATAGTTCTGTCTTGATTATCTATTTTCACAGCTCATAGCATAATAACATAGATCACTAGAGAGAGAAACTCTGTGAGGCAGGTTGCAGCAAGAAGTGACATTAGAGAACAAAGGCTAGGATGGAAAACTAATTAGGCATAGCAACTCAGGCATTGTAAACTGTGGATGTTGCTCTGTAGGCAAACTGCTTCTGTAATATCCCTATGGACCTACAATCTTTGCAACCAGAATTTCCAATGTGGTATAACAGAAAAAGCAATGGAGTACAGACAGAAAGGCCTATGTTTTAAGCCCACCTCCATGAATTTCTAGGAGTAAGTTATTGGGTGTAGAACCTAATCTGCCAGTACTCAATTTTCTCATTTATCCATTTATTGGAATAGATTTCAAATGCTTAACACACTTGATATTGATATGATGGAAACAAGGAGGCTGTGGAAATAACTTAGTTGACAAAATACTTCCCTCTTATTAATTAGTCAGTACAAAGCATATACACATCTCGAATATGGTAGCATAAGCCTATAATCTCAGCTCTGGAGAAGTACAGAGAGTGGGATTCCCGGAGTGTTGTCCATCCAGTCCAGCCTAATTGCTTAGTTCCTATCCAATGAAACCATCTGTCTCAAAGGAGACAGACAGTATTCCTGAAGATGATGGCTGCTGAAGTAAACTTCTATCCAACAAATGCATGTGCTTACATATGAGCATAACCCATATCAACGTATGTTTGTATACATTCATTAAAATAGTGTGGATCTAATGCAACAAAAAACAAACTAGAATTTCAGTACAGTTAACAAAATTTGCTGTAAAAATTGCAGATATAGATTTCATTTCATTTCCATACAGACGTATCTTATATTAAAATCACAATGAAGCAGACTTAAGGCTTGGATGCATATGACTTTGCTTAGGAACTCCTCCCCCCCCCCCCGCCCCGGCACTGCTTGTGACTATCTAACAAGACTTTTAACTGTGTTTACAATAGAGCAAAGATACCATCTTTAACCCTATGTGTTAGATATTTGCAAAGGGAATTCTGTCAGATGGCCCTCAGGAGCCACCTGGTGATCCCATTTAGCTTTCACAGAAACCATTTGAGGTTAATGAATGCAGGAAACCCTACCAAAATGACACACACACACACACACACACACACACACACACACACACACACTCATACGATGTATATGATGTGTCTGACATACATCATTCATACATATTATGTATGATACACACACACACACACACACACACACATATATATATATATATATATAAAACTATTGTAAAAATCAATCAGTATAACCCTTGAAAATTTCATACACATGCTTGAGTAAGTAGAAAAAAAACCCCAAGGAAAAATATGTATAAGATAAATGTTCTGAGACTAGGTCATAGAAAAGCCCATGCTCATGTCTTGAGTTTGGCTGATGAAGTTTTTGTGGAGTGCCTCTCTTTCCCTTAGCACTGTTACTTAAGTTTATATTAAACTATTTTAGATTTATCACTTGGCTGATAATGTATGAATGCCTAATTTCCTTTTCTGACAGTCTTGCTTGTAACCCAGAGGTTCTAGTAGGTTGTGCTTATATTTGCTTTTTATTCCAGGAATTGTATTTTTTATTTTTGCCGTGATTCACCACTCACTTACAATGTGTTATTCACTCTTTTAAGTTAAGTAGTTTTGTTTCTTTCCTGCTACTGATTTCTGTGTTGTATGAACTATATTTTGTCATGCCTGCTAAGTTGAGATGACCTATGGGAGATTTTAGATCTGAGGTTTTTTCGCTCACCTTAGCCTGAATAATCCAGCTAAATAGCAGACTGAGACCATAAAGTTTCTTATTATTACTGTATCAGGACTATGTGGACATCTGTCAGTTAGCACTACTTTTATGAAATTAGACACTTCAGTATTTGGTATATGTAGGTTTATAAGCTATACCTTCTTGATGGATTGACTCTTTTATTAAGTTGTAGTTGCCCTCTTTATCTCTTCTGAGTAAATCTAGTTTTCATTCTAATTTATCAGATATAAGAACAGCTGTGCCTGCTTGTTTAAGCCTTCCATTTACTTCTTAGAGATTTTCATCCTCTGATATTCATGTTTTGGAAGCCCATCCTTGGTAAGTATTATGTGAATAACACAGTATTTCTTGCCAGTTGAGAAGCTTCCCAGGACAGAGGGGAAATGGACTTAGTATACATGCATGGCAGACTAGGATTTCATGCATAGAACCCCCATTCAAAAGTGGATATGATGATATGTGTCTGTCATGGGAGCACTCCCAGGGTGCATAGCCAGGTATACACAAGAAAACTTTCTGAAATCTCATAGGCCAGTTACTTCAGAGACCTCAGCCCAGTAAGAACAAGACGTCATGCCTCAAAAACCATACGTAAGGAGAATTGACTCCAGAAAGTTATTCCCTGATCTCCACATGTGCTATGTACACACCTGCATTCGTGTAACATGCTACACACACACACACACACACACACACACACACACACACTCACACACACACACCTTACACATGTGCACACAAACACCAATAATACAATAAGTTTAAAATGTCTTCATTAAACCCCAAACTTCTTTTATAAGACAAGTTAAAAATTCTTTTTTTGTCAGAGTCATGAGTTTGGTTTGTCTGAATTTGATTTCACTAAAAGTCCAAAGAAACTTCTTAGACTACTATGAGTGAGAGTGGGAAGTTATGATTCTTGTCTTGCTCCACCCCATAAATGATGATAGAGAAGTCATAGACAACATAAAGTTGGGATTCGGTGCTAAAGTGGACTAAGGCGGCAGGCAGTGTCTAGTGCCCCATAGCGCTTCCTTATATGGGAGGATCATCCAGCCCTTATGACCAGAAAGGCAAGGCTATTTTCTTCTAGACTAATCTTGGTGGAAAGTCACCAGGATCATAGCCTGTAGTTTTGAAACACAAAAGAAGTGTCAGTGTTGTTTATAGCATCTATATTTACAAAATCTTCGTAATGGTGTTTCAAGGGACTCAGCTACTTGTTCCTTGACTTTTATTATTTGATTACTAATGTTTTTATAATTCACAGGCTTTGCTCCAAGGATTGGGTATCTCTAAACTCCACCAAGGTTATCTTCTTTAAATGAAAATTGCCACAAACCTTTCTTTTCATAGAGAGCTACATTCATGTCATGAATTTCAAACAGTTTAAATCCAAATAAATAATAAATAGAAAAACCTACTAATGAAAAGTATTATTTTTAAATGATAAATTCAAAGATCAAAATAAAATGATTATTCATTGTATTATACAAATAGCCCATCTTAGTTAAAAAAAAAAAATCCTTTTTATCTTCACAACTCAACTGACTAAAAGACATGGTTTCCTAGCAACATTCATTGTGTTTATGACCTTTCTTCCAATCTGAGCACACAGATGTGATTCTGAGCTAATAAATATACATCATACAACCCGGATTATTCCAGTTTTTCTACAGCAAATTGGGAGAAATAGCCAAGCAAAGATGAGAGTCAGAAAAATAAACAGATATTCCAAACAGTTCTGAACATTTTCATATGGATAAGTATACTTAGCTCGAGTTAATGCATCAGGTATAATCAGTAGGATTTTGTTGTGATATGCTGACATACAATTAAAAGACAACAGCCATAGAAAGAAAAGTAGGTGTATTGGAGAGAGGCTTCTTTGCTATTTGTGTGTGTGTGTGTGTGTGTGTGTGTGTGTGTGTGTGTGTGTGTGTGTGTGTGTGTTTATAAATATGTCTGTAACATAATTATAAACTATGGAGTTTCATTCATAATGTACATGTTTATATGTCATTAAGCTTTAGAAAACATTAGCTGAAATAAATACTTAAACATATTTAAATCAGTTTCCCAGGTTAATTTTACCATAAGACAATGTCAGAAAACAACAACATTAAAAAAACCAAATAATGTCTTTTGTTTATATTAAATCAAACCGCTATTATGTCTTATCACCTAGACCTTATGCAGAAAATGAAGGACAAAAAGATTATACAGAAAAAATACTTGATTGCTGATGTAACTTTGCTATGTGTTGGTTCCTATGTGATGAACACCTTAATGAAAAACAAGTCAGATGGCATTGAATAATAGTCTCTTAGGAAAACAGGCCTTCACTGCTACTAAATTCACAAAAGAGCAGAAGTTAAATGACACTAAGCCAGTAGTACACTTTCTTTAGCATTATCTAATGAATCCCTCCAAATGTATCTGTTCTGTATATCATCACCACAGATGTGTGGTTTAGCGAGCTTTGCTTATGCAAAATGAAAATAATTACAGGGATGCTTTTAAGCCAGATGTTGAAAATTGCTGGAGACATGTTTGGGTCAGCATGTTTAGCACAGTTTATGCCAGTGGCTACTCTAACTGGCAATTGACTGCCTATGAACAATTAGTAATATCTCTTTCTTACTTCTAAGTAGACATTTGTTTCATTTTAAATAATTGTGAATGTGGTTAAGATGGCAAGAAGAGTGGTAAATATTCTAACCTTAGATATTTTAATAGGTATAATGAGAACAGTTTTGCCAAAATGGCAATGGTATGTGTATGTGTATGTGTATGTATATGTGTGTGTGGATATATATATATATATATATATATATATATATATAGAGAGAGAGAGAGAGAGAGAGAGAGATAAATAGATATAGGGATAGAGACAGAGATAGAGATATGGTTTTGTTTACAAGTCTAAAGGATTTTTTTTCTAACGTTGATCGCAATTTAAGAGTTAAACTCCTCTATAAGTTTCAGTGTCTCTGGTTTTATGTGGAGTTCCTTGATCCACTTAGATTTGACCTTAGTACAAGGAGATAGGAATGGATCGATTCGCATTCTTCTACATGATAACCGCCAGTTGTGCCAGCACCATTCGAGAATTGACAAATGGGACCTCATGAAACTGCAAAGCTTCTGCAAGGCAAAAGAGACAGTCAATAAGACAAAAAGGCCACCAACAGATTGGGAAAGGATCTTTACCTATCCTAAATCAGATAGGGGACTAATATACAATATATATAAAGAACTCAAGAAGGTGGACTCCAGAAAACTAAATAACCCCATTAAAAAATGGGGCTCAGAGCTAAACAAAGAATTCTCACCTGAGGAATACTGAATGGCTGAGAAGCACCTGAAAAAACGTTCAGCATCCTTAATCATCAGAGAAATGCAAATCAAAACAACCCTGAGATTCCATCTCACACCTGTCAGAATAGCTAAGATCAAAAATTCAGGTGACAGCAGATGCTGGCGAGGATGTGGAGAAAGATGAACACTCCTCCATTGTTGGTGGGATTGCAAGCTTGTACAACCACTCTGGAAATCAGACTGGCGGTTCCTCAGAAAATTGGACATAGTACTACCTGAGGATCCCACAATACCTCTCCTGGGCATATATCCAGAAAATGTCCCAACCGGTAAGAAGGACACATGCTCCACTATGTTCATAGCAGCCTTATTTATGATAGCCAGAAGCTGGAAATAACCCAGATGTCCCTCAACAGAGGAATGGATACAAAAAATGTGGTACATTTACACAATGGAGTACTACTCAGCTATTAAAAAGAATGAATTTAATAAATTCCTACGCAAATGGTTGGACCTAAAGGGCATCATCCTGAGTGAGGTAACCCAATCACAAAAGAACTCAAATGATATGTACTCACTGATAAGTGAATATTAGCCCAGAAACTTAGTATACCCGAGATATAAGATACAATTTGTAAAACACATGAAACTGAAGAAGAACGAAGACCAAAGTGTGAACACTTTGCCCCTTCTTTGAATTGGAAACAATAACCCATGGAAGGAGTTACAGAGACAAAATTTGGAGCTGAGACAAAAGGATGGACCATCTAGAGACTGCCATATCCAGGGATCCATCCCATAATTAGCCTCCAAACGATGACACCATTGCATACACTAGCAAGCGTTTGCTGAAAGGACCCTGATATAGCTGTCTCTTGTGAGACTAGGCTGGGGCCTAGCAAACACAGAAGTGGATGCTCGCAGTCAACTATTGGATGGATCACAGGGCTCCCAATGGAGGAGCTAGAGAAAGTACCCAAGGAGCTAAAGAGATCTGCAACCCTGTAGGTGCAACAACATTATGAATTAACCAGTACCCCGGAGCTCTTGACTCTAGCTGCATATGTATCAAAAGATGGCCTAGTTGGCCATCACTGGAAAGAGAGGCCCATTGGACTTGCAAACTTAATATGCCCCAGTACAGGGGAATGCCAGCGTCAAAAAGTGGGAATAGGTGGGTAGGGGAGTGGGGGGGGGAGGGTATGGGGGACTTTTGGGATAGCATTGGAAATGTAATTGAGGAAAATTCGTAACAAAAAAAAAAGAGTTAAACTCAGCTGTGTTCCTTGTTATTCATCTTCATTGTCAATAGTCATGAAAAAGGTTCAGTTAGAACAAATGAATCTGGCTTGCTTTGCCTGCCTGCCTGCCTTCTTCCTTCCTTCCTTCCTTCCTTCCTTCCTTCCTTCCTTCCTTCCATCATTTCTTCCTTCCTTCCTTCCTCCCTCCCTCCCTCCTTCCCTCCCTCCCTCCCTCCTTCCCTCCCTCCCTCCCTCCCTCCCTGTCTCTTTCTCTCTCCCTCCCCTCCCCTCCTCTCCCCTCCCCCTCTCTCCCTTTCTCTCTTTCCCTCTCTCTCCCCTTCTGTGCTAATTAGTTTTTGTTCAACTTGACATAAGCCAGGTTCATTTAGGAAGAGGGTACCTCAATTGAGATAATGCCTCCATTAAATTGGTCTGTAGGCAAGTCTGTGAGTCATTTTCTTGTCTAATGTTTGAGATGAAGGAACTCAACCTATTCTGGGTAATGTTACCCCTGGGCAGGCTGAATAATTGTGGTAAGCAAGTGAGTAAACAGCATTATCCCATGGTCTCTGCTTCAGTTTCTGACTTCTTCAATGATCCTTGACAGAAACTTAAACCAAATTAACACTTTTCTCTCCCAAGTTGTTTTTGACCATGGGTTATTTATTCTATGTTATTCCAGCAACTGAAAGGGAACTAAGGCTGTCTATTGATCTTTCTCTCTCCCAACCTCCTTCTGTCTTTCCCCCTTCCTCCTTCTCTTTATCTTTTCTTTAACTCTTTCTTTTATTCATTCTTCTATAAGTTTAGTTATTATCAACTTGAAATCAGCTCAGTTTCACTTTAAGACAAAGCCATTGGTTATTAGATAAAGAAATTAATTTGAGCTTATTAATAGTTGTCAAAGTCATCCTATAATTAAAGTCCATAATTTTAGGAGTCTACATAGGCAATGTACTTCTGGGTAATATCTTATCAATCATTTACAAATCAATTAAAATAAAAATTGTTATTGTAGTAATTGGAAAAATCCTTTATTCTCTCTAAGCCACAAATATTTTTTGCCATTTCAGTCAACATAAACCAGAAACATAATTTGATTGAGATGGTCTTAGAGGGTTTTACTGCTGTGAACAGACACCATGACTATGGGAGATCTTACAAAGGACAACATTTAATTAGGACTATATTACAGATTCAGAAGTTCAGTCCATTATCGTCAAGGTGGGAGTATGGCAGCATCTAGGCAGACATGGTGCAGGCAGAGCTGAAAGTTGTACATCTCATCTCAAGGCTACTAGTGGAAGACTCCCTTCCAGGCAGCTAGGGGGAGGGTCTTAAAACCCACAGTGACACACCTACTCCAACAAGGTCACACCTGTTCCAGCAGGGCCACGCCTTCTAATAGTGCTACTCCCTGGACTGAGCACGGGGATGAAACAATGAACATGTGGCTAACTAATCTCTACAGCTCCTGATCCTGGACCAGAGCTGGCTCCAGATCTGTCTTTCCTCTATCCTATAAGTTCTCCCCTCACAAGGTACATGACCTCTTCTGGGTTCCTATATGCAACCAGATATAGGATTTCAGACTGAATTATGTTCCAGAGATGGTAATTTATCTCATTAGTTGTAAATCTAAAGAAATGAATGATAAATACAATTCTTTAAATTCCTGCAGCCAAAATAATAATAAAAGCTACAACTCTTAGCCTGACTTGTCATCTTGTGTTAACAATGAATAATTTACCATTTCCTTATACTTTAAGGATATGGTTTCCTGTTTCCTACTCAGATAGGCGTTTCCTTGGTTGCACCCCCTCTATATTATCACCATTCCCAAGAAAATACCCCGTATCTGATCTCAGTAACTGACCAGCCTCATTTCTCACCCTTTTGGGGACAGTCAGAGGAATCATCATATCTGAAAGGAACAACTGTGCTCTGAAAAAATAAAACCAATAAAAAATCCTACCATTTCCTTTGTAGCATTTAAGCTGATTTCTCCAATCCTCAGAAAAGGCATATGAAAACCAAGCTGTAAAACATTTCAAGGCAATGAGTACTCAAGGAATAAATATATATTATTGCTTATATATATATAAGGAATTATATATGTATATATATAATATAAATGTATAATTTATAATGAGAGTATTAATAGCAGTATCCCTGTTTGTATATACATATATATGTATATACTTATATACACATATACTGCTATTAGCTATATAATATACATATATATGTAAATATATACATATATATGGCTGTAGAAACTGAAGAAATATATATATAAACATATATATGGTTGTAGAAACTGGAGGAACTAAAGCTAATATAGAGCAATTAATAGCAACATATTTATGATTATTTATGTATATACTGCTATTAATATAAATATGTACTGCTAGTAATATGTATATTAATATATACTGCTATTAGTTACACTATATTAGCTTTATTTCCTCCAGTTTCTATAGTCAGAAGGAGAAATTGGTTTAGTTTCTTTTCAAAAGTCACCTCCGGAACTTTTTTTTTTAGAGGAAAGTATTGACTTGTATTTTACTTCCACATTTCACATTATATTTCATCACTGAAGAAAGGATAGGAACTCAAGCAGGGCTGAAACCTGAAGGCAGAGGATGACGCAGCTGAAGATCCCATAAAGGAGTCCTGCTTGCTGGCTTGCTCCTTGTGAGTTGCTTAGCCTGCTTTTTTATTTTTAATTTAACCTTTCCTTAATTATTTCTGCATTTCACATCATGCATCCCAATATTACTCATCTCCCCATCACTTCCTACTGCCCTCCATCCTTGCAACCTTCCCCCACTCCCTGCAAAGAAAAATAATCTAATTGTGGAAGCGGTAGTCTCTCACAGTGTGTCTCACAGTATCAGTATACCCTTCTGTCCACACATCTTTACTTGCAAGCATTCATTTCAATGAGTCAGTGGCCTGTTTCAATACCTCTGGCTTTAGCTACATTATCAGTACTGATTACCATGGGGACTCCTTGGATATCTTGTCTTTGCCTGCTCTGGAAATTGTTTTTTAATCAATTCTTCTGAATTAGTTAGTAGAAATTCTATATTCGTACAGTTTTAAGTAATCTGAAGTAGTATTTTCTATGGCTTTATATTTATTTATTTACCTGTTTCACAAATAGACCTTAGACTTTCTGATACTGGATTGTAGTCCTAATACTTTTATATTCTGCATAGAGCCTTGCTAAATACAGATATTTGACTAACTAAATTATTAAGTATATAAAGTAAGTACATTCTCTATATCTCATCTCTCGCATGCTCATTAAGAAGAAACATAGTATATATATATTTAACTCATAAATCAACCTTTAACTATGAACTAATCAATTTTCTTAAAAAACAAAGAAAGACTGATCATTTCCAGAAGCCTGATCAAGTTCAACTCAATATTGGCTCCCCAGTGATGCCATCAATTCTATGTTCCTTTGTTATGGCTAATGAACATAGTGATGCTGAAATGTGCATTCTGTGTGGACTACCTAAAGTATGTTAGCTAAAATATGTCTGTGTCTGTACTGGTGACTGTGTTGTAATCCAGTAATTCTAATACTGTTGATCTGTCTCTTGTGTGGTTAAAGACAGAGCCACTTTCAATGGAGAACCAATTAGGTGGGGACTGGCAGTTGTTGATTTTGAGTCTTGTTGGTGACAGAGCTCTGCCCTTGAACTTTCTTTGTCTTTCAGTTCTCCACTGTGTAAATGTGGCTGCCTAGCCAGACTGTTAGGTATTATATATTTCCAGACTTCCTAAAATCTCCAAGAATTTGGTTTGTTTCAAACTGCCTGCTGTAGACCAATGACCATACCTGGTTTCTAATGAGGAGCTCAGGATAGCTCTTGGATAGGCTCCTTGTATTTTGGAAATAACTTTCTCAAGCATATTTAGACATCCCATCATTCTTTTCCCTTTCAATCTAAAGTCACATGGATGAAGAAAAGATTTGTTTGTTTTGGTTTTTTTTCTTGTTTGTTTTGTCTAGACTCTAAATTTTAGAGTAAAAAATGCAGCAACATTAGTTCTAAATATCCATTGCAAAGTTTGAAATGAAATTATTCATAGAGGGGGGTCTTTTACTAATACCTAGTTTAATACATTTGGAAGTGAAACTTGTCCGCTTGGAATTTCCAGAGATAGTTATCTTTCCACTTAAGTTCACTTTTTATCAAAAGCTAAAAATATTCTCCTCTGATTCCGATTGAGTTATTACTCACGTCAAGCTATTGAAGGTCAGAGCTAGCAGTGAAGCATCACACTATCTTATCTAGATGTCTAGGCCCTCCAATCTCTTGATAGAAGACCGAGATCACTTTATTTGTATATACTAGCGGGTTGCACAATCAACTTTTGACCTCTTCACTAGGATACGTTGAACCACTGAACATCATCTTACCCCTGGTTTAATCGTTTTTTTTTTCCCCTGGATAAAATCTAAGTTGTAGCCAAATGGGTACCAGGGAGCATGTAATTAGGTGAAGATTTCCATTTACTAAAATTAGAGGCAGCAAATGAAGAGTCTGATGCGGTCAGCTTTTTTTGTGTGTGTGTAAGAAAAATAAGGATAGTCTGGTAACATGTGAAAACAACACTATTGTTTGACTGTAGCTTCTATCCAATTGTCTATCTGAAAAGGGTAAGTGTAAAATTTTGTTTAGAATAGTTAACTACATTTTCACAAGTTTCTGCCTAATAAATCACCATTGTTTTAGGAGGTATTTAATTTCATCATGTATTTGGACAATGTTTATATTGCTTGGTGCATATTTAACACAATACCATAAGGAGATTATCTGGATTATTTGAAGTTGTTAAGGACTTTTATTTGGTTTTACAATAAATTATCAAATTACTTCTGTGCAAAATATTTATTCTGATTAAATAGTTTAATTAACATTATAACAAGGTATTTTATCCTAGCTTCAAAAATTGCTACTTAATTTACTTGTGTACTAAGGGCCAATAAAGAATAGAATTGGTGTGTTATGAATCTTACTTGTTATTGTAAAACAAAACAAAACCAAATACCCAAGGCAGAAATTAATTCAACATGTACAGTTTGAAGTTTAATGAAGATAAAAATCAGAAAATTTGGTTTCACAATATTAGATGTAGTGAGTAATGTGTTGAAATGTATATTATTAACATGTAAATAAGGGATTTAATTTATTATATTATCTTGTTGTATTTAATAAAATACAATTTATTAAATTACATTGCCAACTTGAGAAAATTATAGCAATCTCTGCAAACTTCCTCTGGTGACAGTTATAAATGGGATAGCAGCAACCACAGCAGCACTGCAGTTTCCACATCAGCTCTGAATTTAGTCTGAATAAGCTTCAAACATGAGATACTTAACCACAAGAGAAATCCCTGGTAGATATATAGTGAGAAAATCTAATATTTTGTTTCCAAACATGTTTTAAAAAGCTAACACAGTTGTCAATATATATTGAATATCTTTCTATAATGGATACATTTTTCGAATTAACTTTTACTACGTAGATTCATTATTCTCTAGACAAATATGGGATCTGCTCCTGTTCAAAGTCCAGTTACCTGTTAGGAGCAACATCTTCAAAATGGCTTCTGGAACTCATTGAGGAAGACATAAGTAAATGAACAGATGGTGGTTGAAATTTGCATCTGTTTCTTTGACTTTTTTTTTTCAGAGATTTGCCTGCTAACTTTTACCCTAATTGAATATTTACTTCTTTAATCATTAAATGGTCATATGCTTAGAATCAGATAGCTTTGGTGAATTTTTGATAAAGTCTCATATTTAGTTTTATGCTTATGCTTTGAATTGTGGGGGTTGCAGGTAGGAAAAGGAGAAGCATAAGAAGAAATAGTAAAAAAAAATTATTTTTCTCTTCTTTCCTTTTTGATGTGTGTGTGTGCATTTGTGTGTGTGTGTCTCTGTGTGTGTGAGTGTACATCTGAGTGTGCATGACTGTATATGCACATATGAAGCCAGAGCAAGTCTCCAGGTGAACTCCTCTACCACCTTATATCCTTGGGGCAAGGTCTTCTTTTGAATCCAACTCACATTTCTTCGGCTAGGCTGGCACAAAGCAATGCTCAATGACCCTCCTGCTGGAGTTTCAGGCATATTGACGACTATGTCCATCTTGTTTCATGGATGCTTGCATGAACTCAGCTCGTCATGCTTGTACAGTAAGTATTGTTCTTAATAAAACATATCTCCAGTCCTTGATATTTTCATACTCAATATCCATATATCCAAATCAGTTCAAATATCTCCTCTAATAAATTCTGGTGTCACTTACCAGAATTGATTATTTTTCCAAATACAAGCTGCTTCCTTGTATACTCTGCATAGAATCATAAATATTTGTGTATAAGCTTGATGCTCATCATGGTGACAATAAGCTATGTTTAAAAATAATTTGCATGAGGTTCATAATATTCATCCCCCAAATTACCTTTTTATAAGAAAAACTCAAGATGTAATAATTATAAGCCAAAGAATGAATGACAGCAGTTCTGTTCTTGCAGGAGAAATAATTAATAAACATGAGTGTGCCCTAAGATAGAACTTTTTGAAATTCCAAAATATTTTAAATAAAATCACAAAGAAAAATTTACATAAAAATTAAATAAAGAAAAACTTCATTACATCATAGTCAAAAATCCAACACATGTCTTTAGTGAAGTTCCTACTGGTCATTATTTATTGCAGGATATTGAATGAAGCTTTATGGAATTGAAATGAGACTAGAAAAAAAGAAATGTTTCTGAGTTTTGAATTGAATCTAATATAATAATGATTATTATTATGCACAAGGTATGAAATTTTATACTTTTCTATTAGTTTTCATTTCATTTTTGCATTTTCCTTTGCCCTGTGTAATAAGTTAGTTTCAATTTTTGAATTGCTTTGTAATAGAATGTTCTTGCTGTGTTAAAATAGTCCTCTCATTATACTACAGAGTAATTCAGTATCTGGGCTCTTGACTGGGACTATGAAGCTATAGCTTATTTTAGCACGTGTAATCCATCCTTGGTTATCTACAGCTAGCCTGTCTGTAGTGTAGAGAACTGTATTTCAACATTTATCAATAACACTGCACTATATGTTCTACTTTATATTCTTCTGATAATACATAATCTGTCTTCATTTTCCATTCAGACTGCATCTAAGTGGGAAAAGAATATAACAACTTAACCACAAGTTCTTTTGCTGCATGAAATTTGGAAGTAGCACTCAGTGCTAAAACATCACATAGTCAGTTTAAGAGAATGAAGGCTGCCAGGAACAGGGCATAGATTCTCTACTGCCTTCTCAAATGAGAAAGCATGCACAAAGCCATCTAAGTATAGAAATACCATACCAATCTGAAATCTCTTAGTGAATCAGGTAAACTGTTGTAGGAGAAGAAGCACCTAGCCTCTGCCTGAACTTGTGATGGTTGGTTGTGACTTTGAAAGAACCTTCTAGGAAATACCTGGCCTCTGTGATTATGTCATTCAAATTAGGTGGGAAGTCCCACCTCTATTTGGGGTAAAATACAATCAATAATGAGTATTATGAAATTAAAATACAACTTCAATTAAATATGAGAGTAAAAAGATTCTAACCCAAGTAACTTGGACCATTAGTAGAATATGTTGCATTAACACCAAGGTATTTGTAATTATGCTCTGAACCTTAAAAGATAACATTATTTTCCATGACGGTACAAACAACATATCTAAAATGACATCTATTTTTCCCTCAGTATCCATGAGGTGCCATCAAATTCAAAATCCATATTAATGGTGAAATCTTTTATCTAAAACGATTCATAATTTTTAAATAATGTATGTTGTAGGAGACATCTATAGATTGCTGACACAATTCTGTAGAAGTGATAAAGGCTGTGTAAAGAGTGACTAGGGCCAATGACATTAAATCAGGAAGTACATGTTCAGTGCAGATAATTTCCTGTATAGAGTCAGTGCATAGTTAAAAGGGAGCCTGGTTCCTTACCATTAAAATGGGAAATTATGACATAGGATGACAAATTTAAAATTGGCATGTTATGATAGGTCAGAGTTGAATTAAGGTTTGGATTAACATGAATATATTTACACATAGAAAAATTTATATAAACACTAAGAGAAGGATACGGGCAGATAATATTAATTTATAGTTAGGCTTGTATACATATTCATCTCTATATAAATATCTATCTAAATTTCATCTATTACTGAAACAAAGGAGTGTCAAAGGCACATGCTATCCATATGACATAGGACAATAGATTTTGATTATTTCTTCAAAGAAATAACTAATTGTAGATCTGTGAGAAGAAATATACACAATGAGCCTGAAACTTCATGAGGGTTTGAAAGTAATGATATGCTTAAGAACTTCAGTGACTGTCATATGTGTGAAGAGCAAATGAAACCAACTGAAATGGCAGCCACACATTGTAACTGGGACAAAGTGGGAATCAAAATGAATTAGGTAATATTTTATAATAATACCAAGTATAAAATATTTTTAATATATGTTCTATACTGATGTAAATAAATATATAATAAATGAAAAGGGAGGAGGGACATGGAGGAAGCTGCAAACTTAGCCTAGCCATTAAGGGTCATACTTGATCTTATAGAGGACCCAAGCTCGGTTCCTAGCAGCCTGGTTGGGAAGCTCACAACTGCCCTCTTACAGCTTGAGAAGTTCCCATGCCTTCTTCTAGGTTCCTTTAGCACTTCCACTCCCACATGCACAAACACAGCCGTGCATGACTGGAAAGGAAAAATAAATTCTTTTAAAAAATACTCTGTCATTTCTGTAAGTTAAAACTAGGTAAAATACTCATTTAGCTTTAGCATAAACAACACAAAGACCCACATATCCATATGATATCATTAATTGAGAAAGATAATACTTCACCGTGAGGAAACCTGATATGCAACAAGGGCAAGTCCACACTAGCCATTATTTTAAAGAAGACAAAAACAATTATGGCAGGTTAGGTCAGACATACACTGAATATATGAGGTTGAAATTTATTACTATGCACTTTTTAATTGTCCATTGCTTAAATGTTTTGATAGGAAGCTTACAAAGCAGTGTGTAAAATTTTGACTAATAAGGTAAGAAGACATTCAGATATTTTCCTGTTTTTATAAGTCATGGCTAGAAGCAAGAAAGTTCTGGGGTTTAGCAAAGAAGCCAAGTTTCAGATTACTAAATAAGAAATTAGAAAAACAAAGATGCTTAAGGATGTACATATTCAGAGGCCTTGTACAATCGCATAAGCATCTAGAAGAATGGCTGTATATAGAAACATCAGTAACATAATGACACATACTTACAATGACACAGGAAATTAATTGGATGAATGCTTCCTTCTGGTATTTTGTTAATATGATTTTTTTTAAAAAAATATCCTTAAGCTTCCAATTTTAAGAATGATTCATCATTGTAAGTCATCTTTTGGCAATTATTTTTCTAAAGTAAGCACTATCATAGATAATTATTTATGTTATACCAGGAACAAAGATGTTTGATGTGATTAGATTTAATAGATATTTTTATTAGCTGTTCATTAAATAACAAAACTACTTCTAATAATTATCTCTTCCCTACATGTGATTCTTTTTCTTTTAAATTACAGTCCAGTAAATAGCCCCAGCCCGGTCCAACCAATTCCTCACAGTTCCTCATCCAATTCTTCCTCTCCCCTGTCTCCAAAAAGATGTCTCTCCCCACGCCCCAGCTGCCCCACAACCCTCCAGATCTTCCCACTCTTTGGAGCCTCAGGTCTCTCAAGGGTTATGTGCATCTTCTCTCTCTGAGGCCAGATCAGGCAGTCCTCTGCTGTATGTGTGTCAGGGCCTTGGATCAGCTAGTGTATGCTGCCTGGTCGGTGGCTCAATAACAGAGTTCTCTGGTGTTCAGGTTAGTTGAGACTGCTTGTCTCCTAAGGGGCAGCCCTCTGCCTCAGCTTCTTCCAGCCTTTCCTGAAATCAACCACAGGACTCCCCGGCTTCTGTCCATTGGTTGGGTGTAAATGTCTTCACGAGTCTCAGTCAGCTGCTTGTTGCAGCTCTCGGAGGACAGAATTGGTGGGCTCTTGTCTATAGGCACCATCAGTAATAGTGTCAGGCCTTGGAACCTCTCCTTGAGATGGATCCCAATTTGAGCTAGTCACTGGCCCTCCTTTCCCTTAGTCTCTACTCCATCTTTTGTCCCTGTAGTTTTATTCAGATGGGAAAAATACTGGTAGTATTTTGACTAATACCCACTTATTAGTGAGTACAATACATGCCATTTTGGGTCTGAGTTACCTCACTCAGGATGATATTTTCTAGTTCTATCCATTTGTCTGTAAAACTCATAATGCCCTCATTCTTAATAGCTGAATAGTATTCTGTGGTGTAAATGAACTGCATTTTCTGTATCCATTCTTCAGGTGAGGAACAGGTAGGCTGTTTCCAGCCTTATATGCAATAAGGCTGTTTATTTGTAATAAGGTGGAGAATGTATTCTTGTGGTATGGTGAGATATCTTTTGGGTATATGGCCAAGAGTGGTATAACTGGGACATCAGGTAGAATAATTTCCAATTTTCTCAGAAACCAACATATTGATTTCCAGAGTGGTTGTACCAGTTTGCAATCCCACCAGAAATGGAAGAGTGTTCCTCTTTCTCCACATCCTTGCCAACATGTGCTGTCACCTGAGGTTCCTGGACTTAGCCATTCTGATT
This sequence comes from Mus musculus, assembly GCF_000001635.26. Lineage (NCBI taxonomy): Eukaryota > Metazoa > Chordata > Mammalia > Rodentia > Muridae > Mus > Mus musculus. The sequence continues at coordinate 49,923,011 of NC_000078.6, read as the reverse complement.
GGTGTAAGGTAGACTCTCAGGGTGGTTTTGGTTAGCATTTCTCTGATCACTAAGGACTTTGAACATTCCTTTAGGTGCTTCTCAGGCATTTGAAATCCCTCTGTTGTGAATTCTCAGTTTAGTTCTATACCCCATTTTTTGATTGGGTTGTTTGGTTTTTTTGGAGGTTAGCTTCTTGAGTTCTTTATATATTTTGTATATTAGCCCTCTATTGGATATGAGGTTAGTGGAGAATTTTTCCTAATCTATAGGTTCCTGATTTGTTCTATCAACTATGTCCTTTGCCCAACAGAAGCTTTTCAGTTTCATGAGGTACCATTTATCGATTCTTGATCTTAGAGCATAAGCCATTGGAATTCTGTTTAGGAAATTTCCCCCATGCCAATGAGTTTGAGGCTATTTCCTACTTTCTCTTCTATTAGATTCAGTGTATCTGGTTTTATGTTAAGGTCCTTGATACACTTGAACTTGAGCTTTGTGCAAGATGAAAAATGTGAGTCTATTTTCATTTTTCTACATACTGACTGTCAGTTAGACTAGCTGCATTTATTGAAGATGCTTCCTTTGTTTCATTATATATTGTATATTTCATTTTGACTTCTTTCTCAAAGATCAAGTGTCCATAAGTGTGTGGTTTTATTTTGGGTCTTCTATTTCATTGATCAACCTGTCTGTCTCTGTACCACAGTTTCTTTTTTAAACAAAGGAAAATTCCTCAATCAGCTTGAAAAAGTAAAGAATACTAAACTATGTGCCCATAACCTTGAAAGTAGCATGTGACTTCCTCTGGATAATAATTACTAAGGTATTTATGATTTAGCCAATGTTTACTTCCAGTGTTCTCAACCCTAACACAACTGATTTTTAAACAACATGGGAGTTTGTTGTATTGGGGTTTTAGGATTTACATTTTAGTAACATTTTAAAAACATATTTTCTAGGTATGTGGTAAATACTCTATTCTCAGTTGTAATAAAGTATCTGGATTCATTGTCAATGTCCTTTATAGATAGGCAATGCATCACACCCAGATGAGAAACCCTATGTTTAAGCTTCAATTTCCACAGCTACATCTGTTGTACTTTCTAAGACTCGTGCTGTAACATATGACTACAATATAGAGGCTTAACACAGCATCTGGTAATGGTTCCAAAGTCAATTGTCAGATGACTAAGCTCTTTTCTCTGCTCCTGGTCTCACAGATAAAAATAAGATCTTGGCCAGTTGGACTGTTATCAGGAAGCACATAAGAATCAGCTCCAACTTCATTCAAATATCATTTCCTTGGTGGCCGTCTGCTGAGAGTTATTTGCAGTTTGTTGAGGCCAAGTATATGGCTCTTGCAATATCACTTCTCCCCCACCTTTCAACACAGCTAGAAAATGTGAATCACTTCATGCTCTTCAAACTGAGCACAAGCTTGTTTATTGAACACACACCCTTTTTCCCTGGGCATATTGATCATCTTCTTGTAGAAGACATTTCCTAGCCTTTAAAGGGTCAAACAATTAGATTGGTCTCATCCAGATGATCAAAAATGATTTAAAAAATTTTCAGAAATACAATTTTAATTATAGCTAGATATATAGCAGATCAGTACTGGGTGAAACAACCAAGATATACACATTCTGAAAGAACATTATTCGAATACTTTGACCACATATCTCTTTCTTAAATACAAAGAGTTAGCAAACAACTAAAGAGTCACAGGTCTGTGACTGTGCTTTCCTACGCATCTGTGTTGTTACATGCTATGGCAAGGAATTGTCACATTCTTTTACATTTAAGGTTTTTCTCAAGTATGAGTCTTTGGGAAGTTGTCACTTCATTATTAAGTGACAGTCACATGTACATGAGAACATCATAGTGCTCAGCAAGTCATCTACAGGAATTCAGAGCATGTATATGTATATGTGTGTGTGTGTGTATGTGTATATCTTAGTGGTGCACTCCAATTTCTCTTCCTTGTTTTGTTTTTAATTTTAGAGCTTGAGAATGAAAGGGTATGGGATATGAATCTCAGCTGAAGATTTTGTCCTCAAAGGATAAAATAAAAATTTGCGGGGATACTTTACAGTAATTTTAAGACACATAAACATTTAAAATTAACTAAGACATTTTTAAAGATATGTATACACACAGGCACACACACAGACACACAGACAAACAGACACACACCACACACACACACACACACACACACACACACATATATGTGCGAGTGAGATATATATATCTTTACTTTAAGGAGAGTGTTTTAGTATTCTATCAATTACAAAGCATCTAAAAGCAGCTTTATTTTCATCTAAAAATTATTGTTAAACATGAATTGTAGCAATGGATATAAGATATGAAAATTTCACATTCACTAAAAATCTTTGCAAATGTGAAGCTTTCAGTAATTAGAGCTGATTACTCTAGCTTTGGAGCACTTATTGAGCACTATAAATCTTGTTTTTACTTTCCTATGTGTTCTCTAGCCATATTTAGTTATAATGAGCTTAATCTCCTTTCAGCTTCATTTGGGTGCAAATGGAGAATGAGACTAACAGTGATGTCTTGGAAGGGCACTCCAGCTCTATTCCTTGTTTTTTTTTTTATTTTAGAACTTTGAGAGTGGAAGAGCATGGGACAGAGCATGGGACATGAATCTTTGCTGTAGATTTTTGTCCTCAAAGTATAAACTAAAAATTGCAGGGTGGGGGGACTTTACAGTAATTTTAACACATATAAACATTTAAATTAAAAATAACTAAGAGGTTTTTTTTTAACTGAGATTTTGTTTTTAAGATGTGTGTTTCCTTTTCCTATTCTTCTGATTCTTTTACTTTCTGAAATACTTTGTTGAAAAGCTATTGCACATGGGTGTGCAGTCAAGGACTGACTGGGGCTTCATTATCCCTATGTAGGATGTATAAATCCCTACTGATAGCATTATAATCCTAGAAGTTACTGTGGAGATTGCTAAAGGAGGAAAAACATTAGAAGTCTACTCAATGGTGAACACTACCAACTCTAATATTAACGCACAAGGGAAGATATACTCCTTTGCTATAACAGTGAAAAATGGCTATTACAGGAGCAACCAACTGCTGTCGGATTATATTTGAGGACAACACCTTAGGAAGGAATATATTTCTGAAAGTGTAAATCCAGTCAAATACCCATTGCTGGGTAAAAGTCATAAGAATGGGAAATCTTCCTATTATTATTTAGCTAAATATATGCAGCATGAAACTGTCTTCTAAACATTTATGTTTATTCAAAGTCAAATGTGACTGTCATTCTTTATCAGGGAGCTTCTCAAAAGAAACTCTGTGGTGAATACAGGGACTATAGATGTTCAATATGCTTAGAATGAGAGATGGGTGAATGCACATCCCCAAGTAGGACATCTACTCCACTCTCTCAGGCTTGAGGAACAATGCAGAAGATGCAGCAGGAATAATGTAACAGCGAGGAGATAGGGTGAAATAATTTGAAATAGAATATTCTGTGCATGATATGTTCATTGCAATCATGAACTTATAGCAACTGTTGGACTGCACTGAGCCTGTACAAGACTAGGAATGTTAGCAGTCATGGATTGGGAAGGACAAAATGGGGTCCCACACCAGCATCCTGAACTATTTGCTACTGATGGATATTGAAGTAGAAAGAGTCATTGTTTCCAGTTGTAGACCCACTGGTGACATTACTAGGCTTCACTGGATAATTCCAAACTCATGGTCACACAGATAACTGTTTAATTCAGTGAGTTGGAAAATTAAATGAACATAGAAAAGGAGCATGTAGGGAAGAAGAGAGATAAAAGAGGGTGAGAATAAGAGTACTGAGAGTAATTACATAAATGTATGAAATTGTCAAAGAACAAATACAAATGATGAAAACCATAAATTAGATCATGGAAATAAGACATGAACCATGACTATAGCGTTTTAAAGAACTTTTTCTCAACGGTTCATGCGCTGCTAATTTTTCATGCCATTAAACACAAAATAGTGTCTAACCTGGAGAATTCAACATAATATGACTACATATTATGAGATGGATTGAACACTGCAATGAAGACCATGACCAAAGGAAAATTGGCAAGAAAAGGTGTACTTCTTAGTCCAGGGTCCACAGTCACAGAGTGAGATCAGGAGAGGGTCTCAAGTTAGGAACCTGGAGAGAAGAACCAAAGGAGAGGTCCTGGAAGAACTGCTTACTGCCTTGCTTTTCAGATTGCTCAGCTGCTTGTAAATACAACCTGGGCCACCTTCCCAATGGAGGCACACAGCACTGCCTTCAGTGCACTGATGCCCTCCATACCAATCCTTCATCAAGAGAATGGCCCAGTTTTTCCTGATAGAGGCATTTCCTGAATTGATTTTCCTCTGTCCAAACAAGTGTAACTAGTATCAAGTTGACAAATCAGAAACCAGGAGACTATATTTCCCATAAAGTTCACAGAGTGTTTATGAATTAGTAGATGCAAGTGATTGCTGGTTGTTGTGAAAAATAATTAAAATAATTCTTTATCTTGAAAAGATTGTTATTGTAGAGTACATATGAGACAAAAGAGTGACATCAAGTCATAGATTATATATTGGTGGCATTTATATTCAAATTTAATTTTCAAAAAGCACAATTAGCCATCTGTCCTTATTCTTCTGGTATTTGGTATCATATTATATAAGGTTCTGGTGGTGGCAAGTGGAACTTTTTCTTATTTGTTATTAGATTAACATTGACATGAATAATATCTTTAGAAAGTTTGAAGTCTAAACTATACTTTTGGCCTTATTTGAAAGCCAGATTGGCTCAGTAAAATGACAAGATGCACATGAGACATGGTTTATGCATCTGGAGGAGATAAAATCTTAGATATTTCAATATCTCAATGGAATTCCTAAATGTGGCAATTTTTCTGAATATTATCAGTCAATAGGAACAACAGCCGATTCTGGAAGTTCATTCTACTGAGTGCCGTGACAATTACTGTTATATATCTCAGCAATCTTCTAATAAACAATATGAGCCTTGTTTGCATTTATCAGAGTGAACCCTAAGCAAATACTCAAGTGAAAAAGAGAGCTTACATATTTATAAGAGTAAATTTACATATAACTGCACATAAAATATTCTGTTCCTTTATAGTCCTTTAATTCCCACTAAAATAATCGTGTAATTACAGCAGAGATACAAATGCAACAAAAATTATGCCAGGCATTATTAGAGTGAGTGCTTCTCAGTTGCAAGGGCATCTGTTCTGTGAGTTTCTGATTTCAGCTTCAATTTTTATCCCAAGCATGAGATAAAACAAGGACTTTTTTCACTTACTTTTTCAAGGGTTGATATTCAAAACATACCAAAATTATTCATAAATTATATTGAAAATTATTGTAATAAACTATCCACATATGTATTCACAGACAATAAACAACAGGCCCATACAGAATATGGAGGCTCTATTTCAGCCAGGTTATAAAGCGTCAATATCGGAAACATGGCACATCTTTTGTATTCATAGTCTTTTTCTCTGAAGCTCATGGTAGTAAATTTTTTAATATTTTGGCTCCTATGCAAGGTGAATGAGATAGAGAGGTGACTGTCTGAATGTCATTAACAGTTACATGGACCAAACCCAAAAATTAATAATTCTGTGATACTGTAGAATACTGAGGTCTGAGAAGCTTGGAAAAGGTATGCTTCAAGGGGAGGATGCATCAGGAAAATAACAGAGAGGCATATTTGGAGTTAAAGGGAAGTGAGTCAGAACAAGGCTACGGAGAACAGGGAATTGCTGAGGACCTGCACAGGGTGAGTGTGCCCAGAGCCAAGAGTACACAGAGATGTGACGAGAGAAAATGTTGAAGAAATGGGTAGAAATGTTATCCCAAGGTGTTTGATTTGCATATCAAGATTTTGAAATGAGATTATTGAAGTTTAAAATGATTTTTTATGTATTTTTCTTCAATTGGCACCCAGCCGTTACCACAGGCTAATGGTCTATGGGGTGACTGTTTTGTTATTCTTTGACTTACTGATGAGAATCAATTCAAGCACTACTCTAGCCCCAAAGTTTAAGGATTAATAAATGAAAAGTGACTATCTATTAATAAACTTGCCTACAAAAGCTCTCATTAATTTTCATCAGCTGAGTATATGAAGTACACACATTTTGTGTGTAAGAAGAGAGCAAAATTTGAACAATGAAGCTTCCTTCTTCTCTGACCTCTAATAGTAATCCTTATGTGTTAGACCCTGTTAATGCCTGAAGGACTCTGTTTTCTGGCCTATGAAGGGACTCTAATGAGCGCCTAAGAGATCTATGAAACTTTGCCAAAAAATACCTGGACATTTTCAGTTCCTGAAATCCAGAATTTTTTTCAGCACCCCAGAATATTTCTCAGAGCAATTTATGAAAAAAATCTTCTAACATGGAAACTCTCCACTTTCATCATTTCATCTGAATTCATTGAACTCTGGCAGTGTCCTTGGATGAATGAATGAAGGCTGCATGCCCAATGTTTGTCCCATTAGAGAAAATGTGTATTTTATCAATGATCATTTTTATCATGACTTCATTACCTACTTCTTCAGGACCTGTTTCGTAAACATTGATATTGACATTAAGTATGAATCAAACATAACTGTCTTATTAACTAGAGAGTGCTATAATCATCTCCAATCTCCATTGTCACCTGATCTGCAATTGCTCATGTAGGCAGAATTCTAAAAAAAAAAAAACTCAACTTTTTTCTTTCTACATTTTCTCTAGTGCACACACCAATATTAATGACTTAAAGAGTAGAACTTGTGAGATGCTACCAGGAAAATCCAAAGTCCTATGAGTTCATGCTGAACACAGTGACAGATACTAGGATGAGTGGTCCTGGCTTAGGAATTAGGAACAAATAATATGGGAACTATGAGCAAATATTATATAATCAAGGAAATAAACAGCTTCTATTAAACAAGTGCAATTACCTTATGAATTCTAAAGCTTCGTATCACTGAGCAAAAGGCAAGAATACTGATTTCAATTTCAAAATCATTATCAATAGTGTATAACACATTGTCAAACAAATGCACGGCTCTTGCTGTGCAGTCTGCTCCTGTTGGCATTTGGCAGCCTGAACACACTGTCATGGTATCTAATGCTCATATTTTTTCCAAACATAACAAAAGGAGAACAAAACTCTGCAAATTATTGGAAAATATTAGCAAGCACTAATATCCGTGTATTTTTTGATAGATTTGGACAAGAGACAAGTTCCCAGTTGCTTTCTTCCCTGATATCCAATGGGATGTACTTTGGTCAAATATTGCATTTAACAGTAACAAAAGAGCATTTTGAAAAATAATTACTTATTTTGTTGTTTTTATTGGTTATTTTATTTATTTACATTTCAAATGTTAACCCCTTTTCCGGTTTCTCCTCCAGAAATCCCTTATCCCAGCCTCCCTCTCCCTGATTCTATGAGGTTGCTCCCCTACCACCCACACACTCCTACCTCCACACCCTGGCATTCCCCTACACTGGGGCATCGAGCCTTCAAAAGACCAAGGGTCTCTCCTCCCATTGATGTCCTATATTGCGATCTTCTGCTACATATGCGGCTGGAACCATAGGTCCCTCCACATGTACTCTTTGGTTGGTGGTTTAGTCCCTGGGAGCTCTGGGCCTCTGGTTGTTTGTTTGATATTGTTGTTCTTCCTACGGGGTTCCAAACCCTTCAGCGCCTTCAGTTCTTAATCTCACTCCTCCAATGGGGACTCCACACTCAGTCCAATGGTTGACTGCAAGCATCTGCATCTGTATTTGTCAGGCTCTGGCAGAGCCTCTCAAAAGACAGCTATATCAGACTCCTGTCAGCAAGCACTTCTTGGCATCCACAATAGTGTCTAGGTTTGGTGACTGTATATGGGATGGATCCCTAGGTGGGGCAGTCTCTGGATAGCCTTTCCTTCAGTCTCTGCTCCACACTTTGTATTTACTCCCTTGAGAATTTCATTCCCCTTTCTAAGAAGGACTGAAGCATCATTTATTTTTAAAGAAATCCTAAACAGAGAGAAATATTTTAGAATTCTCTTAATTAAATGTAAGCTTCTATTATGCATTAAATCCATAGAAGTTTTACTGAGAGTTTATCATTTGAGAGTTTAAGTTAGTGTGTATGTGTGTAGCTACTATGAGAAGTTTTACACATACTGACTCACAGAAAGCATGTGTTGTTAGTATTGGTTTTGAGACATTGTGGTTGGATCTCTTGGGTATTTCTTCCACACCTGTCATGCTTAAACCTTTATAAATATATTGCTATTACATTATCTCCAAAGCAAGTGAAAAGATGTAAAAAGAGGAAGAATGGAATGAAGCAAGGAAAGAAGGAAGGGAGAAGAAAGAGAGACAGAGAGGAGGGGGAAGGGGAGGAGGAGGAGGAGGAGGGGGAGGAGGAGGAGGAGAAGAAGAAGAAGAAAAGAAGAAGAAGAAGTAGAAGAAGCAGAAGCAGAAGCAGAAGCAGAAGAAGAAGAAGAAGAAGAAGAAGAAGAAGAAGAAGAAGAAGAAGAAGAAGAAGAAGAAGAAAAAGAAGAAGAAGAAGAAGAAGAAGAAGAAGAAGAAGAAGAAGAAGAAGAAGAAGAAGAAGAAGAAGAGGAGGAGGAGGAGGAGGAGGAAGAGGAGGAGAAGGAGAAGAAGAAGAAGAAGAAGAAGAAGAAGAAGAAGAAGAAGAAAAAAAAAAAGAAGAAGAGGAGGAGGAGGAGGAGGAGGAGGAGGAGGAGGAGAAGGAGAAGAAGAAGAAGAGTAGGAGGAGGAGGAGGAGAAGAAGGAGGAGGAGAAGGAGAAGGAGAAGAAGAAGAAAAAGAGGAAAAGAAGGAGGAGATAAAACTGAAAGATGAAGGAGAAACTGCAGTACAAGAAGACAATGACTATAATCATGAAAACAACAACAACAAAAAACTATACCAGAATTTAAAGTCACAGAATTTATCCTAGAGTTTCACTATTTAAACTTTGATCTATCTCATCTAAAATATCTTTGATATCCCTTTTCTTTTCTTTCTTTTTTCTTTTCTTTTCTTTTCCTTTCCTTTCCTTTCCTTTCCTTTCCTTTCCTTTCCTTTCCTTTCTTTTCTTTTCTTTTCTTTTCTTTTCTTTTCTTTTCTTTTCTTTTCTTTCCTTTCCTTTCCTTTCCTTTCCTTTCCTTTCCTTTTCTTTTCTTTTCTTTTCTTTTCTTTTCTTTTCTTTTCTTTTCTTTTCTTTTTGATGCTACCAAGATTCTTCCAAAGGATTGAAATTTGGATTTTTCCAAAACATCTTCAAACAATTCTTAGATGATATTTATCTGCCTTTTCCATTGATCATACTATGGGTCCTTATTTCTAAGAAGATAAAAAGTATCCTCTGCATCTCCAGACATCGAGTAATATGGAAGAGTCTCTCTCACCATTGAGAAACAGTAATGGACTCCCTTGCAGCATCTCAAGTGAGCCCCAAAGTAGAGGGCACACATGTATAAGTTTCTACTCCATAAATGAAAGAAAATCCTTTAAAAGGAAAGAAAATGGTTGTGAATGTGTATACAATCTTTTGTGAATGTATTCAATATTTTAAATATTTTTCTGTTTTGGTCTTATGATAGCATTTATATAGTTCAGGGTAGCTTCCCACATAAAAGCCTCTGTCCTTACTTCCCAAGTGTTGGGATTATAGGTACACACTACCACATATGGAGATTTTAAATATCAAATTATTATTTTTACTATTAGTGGATTGAAACAGAAAGTTTTTATTTTCCAAAGGTTGTTTATCTACTTGCAGATATCAATAGACAACAGTTTCAGATATCTGTATAGTACCAATCTGGAAATTAAGATGTGTCTTCCAAGGACCAGGCTATGGTTCATGGTTATTAGCAAAGCCCTTTGATTCACAGATGTTTGAGATATCTCAATCTTGGTATTAAACTAACAAACAAGAAAGTTTCACATGACATGAACACTACCTTGTTGGTATTTGGCACTTGAATGGCTTGTAATTCTTGGACAGTTGTCACAGAGTTCTCCTGTTTGCTCCATCTACAGATTGATATTAGATGCATTCCTTGAATAAAAAAAAAATAAAGTTAAAACACTAACCATGGCTCAGTGAGGAAAATGCTTCTCTCTATATATAAAGACCTAAATTGGGAACCTCAGGATATACATAAAAGCCAGAAATGATAAGATGAATCTGTGACCACTATACTTGGATGCTGGAGACAGAAAGAGCTGCAGCACTTACTTACCAGCCAAACCAGTTGAAACATCTATCTCCGAGTTCAATGAGAGACCCTTTTTTTTTTTAAAATGAAGTATATAAAGCAACAAGAAGACATTGAATATTGATATCAGGACTCCATATATCCATGCATGGACACATGTATTTGCAACATACATACATATGTACATACATACATACATACAGCACACACACACAGGAAAAGGAAGGACAGCATTTCAGACTTTTGAGTGCTTGCTTTTGCCTACTTCCTTATTTTATGACCAAACTAGACTGTATGTTTTACATCAAAAAACTCAAATATTTTCATGCCTTTCCTTTAACAAAGATGTAAATTATCTTATATTTTCTGCAACTTCTCCAATCTAGAGAATGCATGTCAATATTTCTAAGCTGTTAAAAAGAGTTATCTTCTTTGTCCTTCTGGCTTTAATTTCAGAATCCAATTAGTCTAGGATTAGCTTTATATAGGCTATACTTAATGGTTTTTATTTGGGTTTGAAAAGTAAGATGAATGGAGATAACGAGATAGCTCAAATTCAGAAATGTTTGCTGTGAAAGCATGTAGTTTGTCTTGATCCCCAGAACCCACATAAAACAACAAGCTTGCTGGCTCTTGTCTTCTTGAGACTTGGAGAAAATGAGGTTTGATAATCATCCAGCCAAGGCTAGCTTATGATTCTCCTATGTCAGTGAGGGCCCTGTGTCTAACAACAACGTGCATTGCTCTTGAGTAATGGCACTGAAATGGGGCTTCTCCTTTTCACTATACATGCATGTGAGCACACCAACGTCTATGTGCCCTCTCCCTATGAACATACACGTATACACAAACACTTTATTGAGTATGTCGATACAGATATAGACAGATAAACAAAGGAAGAGTTAATAGTATAAAAATTTGAAATGAAAGACTAGTGATATAAATTTGACTAAGGCTTAGGTGAGCCCTGTCCCAGAGGAAAGCAGAGAGAGAACTCTTCATTCCAGGCCCCTAGGTTTTATTCTGTATTGTGTTCATTGCTAAGAGACACAGATAGGGTGGCAGGCAGTGGTGGTGCATGCCTTCAATCCCAGCACTTGGGAGGCAGAGGCAGGTGGACTTCTGAGTTCGAGGCCAGCCTGGTCTACAAAGTGAGTTCCAGGACAGACAGGGCTACACAGAGAAACCCTGTCTCAAAAAAACAAAACAAAACCCAAAAACCAACCAAACAACAACAACAACAAAAAGACACAGATAGGAAAACTCTATGCCATCAAGAAGATTTTAACATCTTAATCTCAACAACAATTGTTTCATAACATTAAGAGAAATAACAAGCACAAGGAATTCCATAAGCCCAACTGAATCCATCTCAGAGGAACTTAATTTTAGCGGAGCACTGTGCAGTACAACCCAGAATGAACATCAGAATGATTCATCTTTATCAATAATATAAATCAGAGCTCAGAACTTCGACAGCCATTTGTAAACAGCAACATAGGGAGAGGATATTAAAAGTATGGAGCTCAGTGGCCACAGAATTGAGGTACTTCTTCAATCTCGTGGTTCTATGGCCTGTGTCTCACAGAGTTTTCATATTTCTACACACTTCCAGTGGATACTATCTGGAAAAGTATCATCATCCACATGGCATCTTGGATATAACAAAGGGATTTTTTTTTGGCTATTTATTATCTTGAAAAACAACTTGTATTATATTTCTCTCTCCAAAAATAATATGACAGAAATATACAAAATATGCAAAAAATCATGAAGTAAAAAGCACAATAACTTTTAGGAACATATTTTATTATGGATTGAATTTGTTGTTAATCTAAACTGATTTGAATAGTTTGTAAAAATCTCTCTAGCATTGGCATATTTGTTTAATGAAGCCTTAAAAATAAAAAAATAAAAAAAAATGTAGCTCAGCTAATGTGTGAATGAAATGTGAAAATCTCAAATATGCTATTTGGCTCTTTTCTCTAGAAAATAGGAAAAATACTTAAAACTTGATAATTTTGATGATTTATGGTTAATAAAGTCTGACCCTAAGAAGTGTCATCATTTTACAGCTGCAGAGTAATAAAATACTAAAGTGGAATTTTTTCATTTCACATACTATGTATATCTCATTCATATTCTGATTTTAGAGAAATGAAACAATGTATTATTGTGTCAGAATGGAAAGAAATAAAAAGGCAGCTTTAAGAGTATTTGGATAACTCAAATATAAGTTGCCACAGTCAAAGCTGCTAAGATTTCATAGTTTTTTAAGTTAGAGGTTTTTTTTTTTTTTTTTTTTTTTTTTTTTTTTTTTTTTTTTTTTCACTTTACTCTCCTTCGTACTTGCACATAAGTGCGTAAGTGAGAAAAAGAACTATCCATTATAGAGCCTATCAAGAAATCCGGCTTTGTTCATCTGCCAGACTTCACAGCAAATGTATCTATGATGACTTTCTTCCTTTATCCCTCTCATTTATTCCACCTCTATTTGAGAAAATACAGTCTCAGCTGAGAGGTTCTAGGGGGTGGTGCACTGAGATGGAAGGCCAGAGGAAACATGCTCATTTCTGCTTAACTGTGTAGGAAGGGGGAAGAAATCAGTAGAAACTGGCATATTAAAACCAAAGATTAAATTCCTTCTTCTGCTTTTCTACACTTTATCATACATATTCAGAACAGCTTTATGCATTTCTTCTGTATGTATCCTTTTGTGTATATTAATATTGCTTTTAATGTTCTATGCAGTCTTAGAAAATAATAACTTGTGTGCAAACCCTGAGCGAAAAACAAACAAACAAACAAACAAACAAACAAAACAAAACAAAAAACAAAAAAACCCTTCCCCCAACTCTTCCATAAAGGTTTTGTCCCCACCAGAAAGAACACGCTCAGGACAACCGGAATCTTCTGCGGCAAAAGCTTTATTGCTTACTTCTTCAGGAGCAAGAGAGAAAATGGCAAAACCCCATCCCTTTTAAGGAGAATTATCCTCCACCTAGGACGTGTTGCTCCCTGATTGGCTGCAGCCCATTGGCCTAGTTGTCATTACGGGGAAGGCAGAGAACATGGAGTGGAAAACTACCCTGGCACATGCGCAGATTATTTGTTTACTACTTAGAACACAGGATGTCAGCGCCATCTTGTAATGGCGAATGTGAGGGCGGCTCCCCACATAAAGTTCCAGATCTTATCCAATGTTTGGCTGTGGGTATCTGCATTTGTTTCAGTCAACTGCTGAGAAGAACCTCTCAGAGGTCAGTTGTGTTAGGCCTCTGTCTGTAAGCATAGCAGAGTATCATTGATAATGTCAGGGATTGGTGCTTGCCCACGAGATGGGTTTCAAATTGGACTGGTTAAAGGAAGTCCATTCCTTCAGTCTCTGCTCCATCTTTGTCCCTGCATTGCTTACAGACAGGACAAATTTTGGGTCAAAAGTTTTGTGGCTGGGTTTGTAGCCTTATCTCTCCACCTGGCTGGGGATGTTCTGCCTGGCTACAGGAGGCGGCTTCTGCAGGTTCCAAGTCCCCACTATTAGGCATCTCTGCTAAGGTCACCCTCATTGACTCCTGGGAGCCTCCTCCATCCCAGGTCTCTGGGACTTCTTAGAGATTTCCCCATTCCCCCACCCTGGCAGCTGCTTATTTCCATTCAGTCTCCTGTCCCTCTGATACTCTCTCCTGTTTCTTCCCACATCTGATCCTGCCCTCAATTCCCCTGCCTTTCCCCCTCTCACCCATTTCTCTCTCTCCCTCTGCCTCTCATGACTATTTTGTTCCTCCTTCTAAGTGAGATTCAAGCATGCTCACTTGGGCCATCCTTCTTGTTTAACTTCTTTGGGTCTGTGGAGTGTACCATGGGTATTCTGTACTTTATGGCTAATATACACTTATCAGTGACAGCACATGCTGGAAAGGAGGTGGAGAACAAGGAACACTCTTCCATTCTTGATGGGACTGCAAATTTGCACAACCACTCTCACATCAACCAGATGTTTCCTAAGAAAGTTGGAAATAGTTCTACCTGAAGACCCAGCCATACCACTCCTAGGCATATACCCAAAAGATTCTCTACTATATAACAAGGACACATGCCCCACTATGTTCATAGCAGCCTTATTCATAAAAACTAGAAGCTGAAAACAATCCAGATGCCCTTCAACCGAAGAATGGATACAAAAAATGTGGTTCATTTTCACAATGGAATATTATTCAGCTATATTAAAAACAACCACAAAATGAATTTTGCAGGCAAATGGATAGTACTAGAAAATATAATTTTGAGTGAGGTAACCCAGACCCAAAGGACACACATGGTATGTACTCACTGATAAGTGAATGCTATCATGTATCTTTAATGCGTGGGCAAAAATTATTTTTTAAAAAAATCTTTTTCTTGAGTATTTCTTAACTTCTAAGCTTGGTAGGTTTAGTCCCCATCTCTCACTAGTTCAAATAGGTCTCCTTTCTCTGGTTGCTCAATGTGAATCTAAGAAACTTACTTCAGGAAGGCATAACAAAGCACTCAAGCATACTATTACTGACATTATGGATTCATCTTTTATTCATGTCCTTGAAGCTATTTTCTCAGATCTATGTAAGCAGATAAATTAAAAGTGTTAAGGAATCCATTTACCTAAATTCATAGGACTAAGTGGAAATGACCAGACTGTAAATATTAAACTCTTGTCAAGTGTAAAGGATCTGTTTCATTTCCTCCCGTATTCTTTTCTCTGGTCATATCTTCACCAATTGCAAGCCATCCATCAGTCACTACAATTTCTTGCCTGACCACACCCTCTTCCAGTGTCTTACAGACACTACAGCCTCATTTAGAACTATTTAGTCAGGAAGGGCAAGGAGCCCATCTCACCCAGAAACTCCAGAGGTGGACTAAACCAATTCCGTATGCAATCTTCAAGCCTTATCTATCATTATAAAGCTCCACTAACTTAATCTACTTTTTAAAAACTACATCTCCTTGTTTCAGCTCAAACCATACTGACCACATCAGATTTTTTTGCATCCTTACTTCCGGAATTTATGACAGACATCTCTCTTGTTTTCATGCCTGAGTGTCTTCTCTGCTCTCTGAACTTTCCTATCACATATGTTTTCATGAGATACGCCATATAGTGTTTTAAAATAATTTCTTATACTCTAAAGCAAGGAATTACTAATATTTTTGTTTAATAATTTAACTTTTGAGAACTTTACACTTGAACATTGCATCTACATTCCCCTGACATTTCCCTCCCACTCCTAGCCCTTCTGTGTCCCTACTACCAAAATTCGTGATCTTTCTAAATTATTAATATTATACACACTCATGCATGTATGTATATCTATATACACATATATTCCACTAATTCTTAGATATACTATGCATTGTTCTTGAAAATGGTTAAAATAAATACATAAAACAAAATATCATTAATGTATAACAAAATATTTCCATTTGATATAAGAGCATAAACATTTTAAATAGAACATATTTGAAGAGGACTGAGCATGCAGCCTAGTTGGTAGAGAACTTGCTTAGCATGTGTGAGGCCCTGATTTTATCCCAAGCTCTGCATAAAGGGAAAATAAAGAATAGGTTCTTATACAAAAGTACAAGACTTTTGGTGTTGGAAGGGAAAAAAAAATAACAAGTGATACCTGAAGAGAGAAGAGGCTGAGCTCTTCTTCTATTTACACCTTCCCAAGAGAAAAGTTGGTACAGACCAGAAATTAAGTAGCATTTGGGACAAGAGAAGTGGACCTCTAGTAGACAGCTCACCACTGCTGTTGCAGGTGACTGGAGCTATTCAGGCACCTTGGGTTCCCTGTGGATTGACTAATTTGGGTTATTTCCAGGGATCTAGGGTATATGATCTCACCCTATTAGCTGCTATTTGTCCCCGTGGCACTTGTGGCAGGTGCACAGTGCCATGGTGTGTGGCTGAAGTGTTGAGCTAATCAACTACTCAGAAGGGAGGGCAGACCAGCCACTAGCCAGGACTCAAACTGGGTCAAGCCATTTCAAAACAAACAGAGTCAAACATTGTTACAGGGAGGCCACTTTGACGTAAAATCTCAACTATAAGTACCAATATTTGTGCAGTGGAAAGGAAAGAATGCTGAAAATATTATTCTGATTAGGAAATAACAGAAATGGGAAGATTAAAGAAAGAAAAGAAAATTACTACTTTTTAGTTTAGCCTGATTAATCAAAATTATAATTTTTTTATGGATGCAGTACTGGTAAATCTAGTAATCTAAAATTCTTGGTCAAATTCCAGATCTATTGTTCAAACTGGTTGTTGATATTAAAAAAGACATTTTTTGACATTTATCCAACATTTATGTATGTTAAATAGTATGCTAAACCCTTTGCATGGGTTATCTCATTTGATCTGCAAGACATCTCAAATAAAATGAACTTGTTTGTTACTTGGTTTTAATGTACAAGCCAATGAGACTTTGAATTATTGAATAGTTTACCAAGGGCCATTTCAATGGCAGAGACAGCTTTTGCCCCAAAACAGGTCTCATGGATTCCAAAGCCCATCTTCTGACACTGTAGGCACAAAGAATATTGATCCCTAAATGATGAAAAATTGGTAAATTTAATCACACTATTCCTACGATTAATAACTAGATGGGTGCAATCATGGAGACACTGAAGAAAGAAAATAATACTGAGTCTTGTGTTTTGTTCACCCAGCCGCTCGCTCGAAGCTATGTTGGGAAGGAAGTGTAAGTAAACACTTGTCTCCCAGTTACTGTGAACATTCAGAAAAAGAAAAGAAGGAAAAACACTTAGGATTTAAAATAAATTCCTAAAAATCATCGGCATGTGTTATATTTGGTTCATCAACAGGGGAAAAAATAGACACATGCATTGAAAATGAAATATCTATGCTAAATGTCTTTGATATCTGCCAGATTTACCCACAGAAGGTCTTGACTATAAACAAACAGCTACTTACACATGTATGACCCTGGAAGGATGACTGAGTGGGCACAAAATGGTGTCTGTTTTATCTTGAGTTTTTTTCTTCATGTTGAGCTGTCATATTTTCACCTCCTTTCAAGGAAAAGAAAAAGAGGAAGACTGGCTGTGTGCTCAGAATTGAGGAGCTGCGTAGCCATACTCTACTAGCCTATCTATAGCTTTACCAATGGATGGCTGGTTAGCAAGGATAAAGCAATGGCAGTGGCCATGTCAGGTTATTGTAGACACTTTCTACAATGGGTCCTAACCCATCTCAGCCACATGACATTATTTATTAACTCATTAGCGAACCTCCAAAGCATCTGGAAGTCTAAGTTATCTTGATGTATCTTTTACTTGCCAAGATATTATTTTCACTTGGGAAAGAGCTTAGCCTTTATTTAGGACACCAATGAGCAAAGTAAATTTAAAAACAGATCCCAGGACAAATAACTAAAAATGAATCTCTTTATCCCTAATCCTAAAGCCTCTAGCTCTGTATAGGTAATATGGAACAGATGGTCAATAAATATTTATTGACTGATTTCATTCTCAGTGAGTTTCCCCCCAATTCAGCTCCAGATCTCTTAATTACATTAACACAAATAACCTGCTGTATTGGAGTGTTTGTCAATATTCCACACTTAATTTCCAGCAGAAACATTTGCATGTGCACTGTTTTTGAATACATTTTTGAAAAGGAACAAGATGCTTAGGTTAAAAAAGAGTGATCTTTAATGTTTTTTAATCAACCTCAAATGATTCAATTTTTCAAAAACATTTTGCTGATCAATCAAAAATGCATCTTAAGAAGAACTAGCTTCGATAAATTTAGAAAACTAAAACTAATATATATTTTAATTCTATTGGTAAGGGTTTGTTGTTTATATGAAGGTTTGTGATTTCAATACATGCCATTCATTTTTTTCTTTTTTTTTCTTTCCATTTTTTATTAGGTATTTAGCTCATTTACATTTCCAATGCTATACCAAAAGTCCCCCATACCCACCCTCCCCCACTCCCCTACCCGCCCACCCCCCCCCCCTTTTTGGCCCTGGCGTTCCCCTGTTCTGGGGCATATAAAGTTTGTGTGTCCAATGGGCCTCTCTTTCCAGTGATGGCCGACTAGGCCATCTTTTGATACATATGCAGCTAGAGTCAAGAGCTCCGGGGTACTGGTTAGTTCATAATTTTGATCCACCTATAGGGTTGCAGATCCCTTTAGCTCCTTGGGTACTTTCTCTAGCTCCTCCATTGGGAGCCCTGTGATCCATCCATTAGCTGACTGTGAGCATCCACTTCTGTGTTTGCTAGGCCATTCATTTTTTTCAATTAATCGACTTTACTGATACATTTAAGGGGGAGGATGGAAAAATGAAAGAACAAAGTCTTAGATATTTTAAAATATATTTAGGATCTTCTATTTATATGAATATCTATTTTCATGATGAACCCTGCCATATTTTGATTAAAATAAAATATATAAATATTTATTTTAAAAACTCTTCAGAGGAGTGCTGTCATATTTCTATTAAACTGATTATATGAATACCTCTATACTTTCAAAGTTAAAAAATATGATGGATACTAACCAATCAGTCCTTTTAATTTGTGAATGACTAATTTGGATGTAATGCATTTCAACAAAGGACCAAAAGAAGGAATATACATATGTGATTGGTCTTACAAACCTGATGGCATTGATGCTAATATTCATTCTGGTCTTTAGATTGACAGCTGTTAAGAACATCTTTGAAAATGGAAGAAATCAATTTCAATATTCTGTCACAGTGTCTCTCCTTATCATATAGTAGCTCCTTAAAACTATTGATCATATTGCAAATTACTTTTAAAGTTGATTGTTCTATTTCCAATACTCTGACACATGTTTACAGATTGAGTTACTCAGTATCAATTTATATAGTCTTTCTATAAGGTTGTGTAGGACATACATTACACTAAATTCAATAATTCATAATATCTTCATAGTTTATATTATTTATTGGCTGTGGTAAATACTGGGAAAAAAATCACCACAAAAGTCCCTCAGCCTAAATCATCAGCTTTGTGTGGCAAATTTGGAAGATTAAGGAAATCATTACATTATATCAGAGCAATCCAGATGAAACTTTAGTAAACATTTAAATTTTTCTGTAGATTACTCTGAAATCAAATTCCCGGTTCACCAGAGTTTTGTCTGTTTACTGGTTCATTTTCAAAGACTTGTAAGTCTGTTCAAAATGATGTCAATCTTTTGACTTTCTCATAGTTGTTAAAAATAAAGATTCAGTTCCAAGTACCAAAGCAAGACTCAAGATAATTAATAATAATAATAATAATAATAATAATAATAATAATAATAATAAATCTTTCAGGTAATGGATATAGTCCCTCCTACAGGACTCCCAAGCTAGTGCCTCAGCCTTCCTAGACCTAGTTCTGTTTACCTACTCATCCCTTAATCCAGCCCAGGGCTACTTTCTTTTACATATTTTATTATTTGTCCCTCTATACAGTGCTTATATTGAGCTGTTATTTTACTGTATGTGTAAACAGTTTAAAATGATCTGAGAAAGAAGGTGAATATAAACAAACAAGACCTGATGATATTACATAGAGAGATGTTTTGAGTCTTTCTCAGGAAAGATGCATTTTAAAGTTCAAGATCGTATTATTGGCAGAGTATATGCAAAACAGCACATTATGAAGCAATGAATGAAAATAATAATAATATATTTATAAGAATATCAGATTTTTTTTCACATGAGATTTGCCAGCTATGGCACAACTTATTTAACCCTGAACATAAGCTAAGTCAATTTTATTTACTCTGGGAAAAAAAAAAAAAGGACTGCTACAGTAAATAGCATTAAAGCAATCAGACTGAAACACCTTCTACTAATTACCTTTTTATCATTTGGAAGACTCAATCATCATGCCATTTCCACTGAAGAACTCAAAGTGAGGGCTTGCTACTGAAGAAGTATCTGCCCAGAGATACTTCTGACAGAACCATAAACAGCTGTAAACAGGACAAGGAGGAGGATATCCCAGAATGCAGAGACTTCTAAGCACAGCCAAGGTGGCAAAAAAAAAAAAATCATTGCTCCAGTTTTTGTCACATTTGTCATGGAAAAAAATGTCAAGGGTCTATTTCTTTGATTCTTGAAACACACAATCTGACTAGATTTGTTTGAAAGTGGGGATAAAGAGAAAAAAAACTGGCAGAAAGACTGTAAAGAAATGGAAAAGATATTTTTCCTGATTTTATATCTAGGGGAGGGGAAGAGAAATATAGGATGCTCCTAAGTATGTATGTGTAGATATGGTTTTAAAAGAATGAACAAGCTGACGAGCAATGGGAGTACATCTTTTGTAAGCTTTTTACTGGAGAAAGAAACAGTGGAAGTTGGGGATATACAGTATTTTGTTCTAGCTGTAACCAAATAGTGTCACCATCAGTACAACACATAATTATATCAATTTAGAAATAAAAACACGACGTCATTCTCTTAATATGCAGTCAGTGAAAGAACTGAGGCTGGTGTTTGAGGTTCCTTAGGATCTTAATGAACATTTCTACGATGGTAAATGCATAACAAAGCACCATATACTAAATGTTTAAATGATCTTTAAAATAAGATAATGAAAAAGAAATGATTTAAAAGTTATATTTCCAGGGGCTAGAGAGATGTATCAACAGAGTCTGGGATACTCTTCTACAGCACTGGCATGCAAGGCCCAGCACACATATGTGAGAGTGCACAGGCTTCTGAAACTCCAGTTGCAGGGTTTCCTACAATCTCTCTGGCCATCCTGGGTACTCCATAATGGCGAACAGATATACTTGCCAAAACATAAAAACAAAACACCACCATTAGATAAAATACAGTTTAATTCAAATTATTATAGTTGACAATCTGGAAAGCTTGTAAAATTTTCTCTCACCAAATCAATTGTTCATTTCCCATTCTGTACCAGAATTTTAAAATAAGTATAATTAAAGACAGACTAGTGAAAAAAAAAGTTTCCCCTAATGTCTTAAATTTTAATTGTGAAAATTTGAATTTTTAAACAATAACTGTTACTATTACTTTGTGTTGAAAATCGATATAATTCAGTATCCTATGGTATTAAAGCAAGTATGAGAAAACAAGACTGAGAAAAATAGAAACATTGATATATTAAAATTTGCATTTAAAATTGTAGTGGTAACTGTGAGCACCTAAGTTGGAAGAAATTGCATCTGCACCATGAATGGAGATTGTCAACATGGCGACTCCTTTGTGGCTCTTGGCACAACCAAAGTTAAAGAACATTAGTTAGTACTGGGTGGGAATCCAAGAGGCACTGCATTGTGGCTAAGAAAAAGTATGTATGAAAAAGCATAAGGGCTAGCATATAGCACATAAAGATAAAGATAACAGATGATGTGTTTCCTAGGATGAACAGTTATAATACAGAGAAGTGTAGTCGTGGAGAAGAGGTAACCCTGTGTCGAAAATATCTGAGTCATACATGTCTTTAGCATCTCTATCAGCGATGAGGCAAAACAAGTTATCACTAAGGTAGCTTCTAAAACCTTCAGTTTGCCATGGCAATCATTTCAAGATACTTGAAGAATAATATCTGAGAAATAGATAATATGGACAAACTTACAAGTTTGGGCAGTAAGTAAGGGAAATCAAAAAAGTTTTAGAAGAATGCTATTTTGGAATATTGTGTTAATATCTATTCTTTGGAATACAAACCAAAGAATACAAAGCTTCTTTCAGGGGATTTATAAAAAAAAAAAAAAAAAAAAAAAAAAAAACCCTCGTGGGAGTTTACACCTTTCTTGTGGCTCTGCACTCTGATTTATTTGGAAAACAATCATAGAAAGTGAGTTAAATATCCACAGCCTTCAATTTTAAAGATTCACATATTTGTTCACTGATAAATATCTTGAGTTTACATAAAAGAACAGAGAAAAGTGTCCATGTGGTTTTAACTTTATTCCACAAGCATTCTTCTTGAAAACAGCATAAAAACTGGAGATGTTGGAGCAAATAATTCTCAATTGCCCTTGATATATAAAGAGGAAAACCTTTGTTGATTTCACTTTCTGATATATAATAGAATATCAAGTATGTACCAAGTAAATTACTTTAATAATGCCAAAAGTTTTTTTTCTATATAAAACTAGCCTAGAGCTAAATGTATGTCTACATTATATTTATTATTCTATTTTAATACCACCTGTTAGAAAATGTTAATTCTAATCCACTAAAAGATAAGAAAGTTTAAAAGTGTCAAAACAGATGAAGATTTTGAGGTTTTTCCTCATGTTCTAACTAAATCCAGAAAAATATCTAGCTTGGTTGTTATTTTTCTATGGCGTTGTAATACTGATATTAGTAAATTTCAACATTCCTCTTATTTAACAAACTATATTTTACTAGTTTGAAAGAAATTAGTTGTTGATTTATAAGACATACTTAATATTAATTATATAATGAGTGTAACAGAATGTTAAAATAGAAGTTTCTACTTCTTTAAACTGTATCTGAACTTTGATTCAACCCTCTCTCTTCTCGTCAAGAGATTGGTTCCAGTACCACCACTTTGTCCCTTTGAAAGACAAGGTTTTTTTTTTGTTTGTTTGTTTGTTTTGTTTTGTTTTTTTCTTTTCTTTTCTTGGTATTTGAATCTTTTATATAAAATGATGCAGTTTTATCTAATCTTTACAAGTCTTCCCATATGCTGCACATTACTCAAGGATTATTGATAATATCCAAGTCAATTCAAGTGCTAGTCAAAATACCACTACACTGTGTTGTTTGAAGAATGATGTTAGGATACAAGAGAATGCACATGTTCAGTATGGACAACCTTTTCCAAATTATTTTCCATGTTAGGTTGTTAAGTCCACAGATGAAAAAGCATATCAAAGGGTGATCAATTGTGTGAAAATTAAAAACAAACAAGCAAATAAAACAAAACAACAAGCAAACAAAATCCTAAGTCTGGAGCTATTTTTTTCTAAAGTCCCAAATAGCAACAAAATCTCTTTGTTTTCAGAGAAATCCTAGTAGTACCAAGGACAATGTTATAGACTATAGATGACTCAGTATAAATAAAAAATATCTGCATCAAGTTTTACTTTATAGTGTAAAACTATGGAAAGCAAGCAAGCATATTTGTACTTGATAGAATCATATGTAGTTAAAAAATGAATGGATCATAATAATTATTTAGTAAATGGGTGGTACAATTTTAACAAACAAAATTTGAGATCATGCTTAAACATGGACTCAGTGTGAATTTTTCAGTTTGGAAGAAATTCATATGGTGGATGGTAGCCCTACTTTATGGGGATGTTTTGTATTTGTGGACTTGAAACTTCACCCTGTCTCTAGAATTACACATTTGCCAGGATTGCTTAACTCTGCCTCTGTATGTGAGTTTAAAAAGGGACATTACTAGAAATTATCATTTTATATATTTTTATATAAAATGTTTTCTGGGGTGGAAATTCTAACATTTTAGTAAAGTATAATGACTACATCACATTTAATACTAGAGCATATTCTGTTTATTTTAGAGTCCATCTCAAGATTTATTTTCAACTTTGAACAGAACATTTTTAAGAAGCACTGAGAGGAACAAAAATGATTTTGTGAAAATATATAGTTGTATTCTTTTTAGTGTGTATCTATAGTTCCCAACTGGTGGCTAAGGAAAGAGGATTACAAGTTCAAAGTCTCCCTAGACATAGGAAGACTCCATAAGAAGACTCATGAGTGATGATAACCTTTGTACATTGCATGTATATATGTCATAATGAGAACATCTTTATGGAATATATACATATATAAATTTTTTTAATGAATAAATTTAAAGCCTGCCACGGTCTCCCTCTCTGTGCTATTCTGTCTCACTTTTCCATGTGCTATTCTGACTCACGTTTTCTTTTTCCAAGGTCTTTATCTTTGAAACTTCCATTCTCCCAGAACTTGATAATGACTTCTGATTTTAGGACTACAGACCTTAGCTTCATTGGCAGTCAATATTTTCTATTATTTGTCACTTCTTGAAAGTAACTAAAGAAGTTAAACAAAGAATTTCATGGTCTTCCTGGTAATAATGCACCAATTTTTAATATTTGGAAATTAGATATTTCATTGCTTTAATTTGATCTCATTCCAGTCAAATAATGTTAGATTACATCATTTCAGAATAGCTCTTCCCCAGTTTAAAAATATATTTCAATATATGTTCTTTGAAATATTATTATGAGGTTCCAGAAAAAGAAAGGAGGTACAAATCATGATAGAAAAACGAATCTGCCATACTCACTACACTCTTTGCTGTCCTCTCAGAAAGATATGATGTTATTTCATAACGACCTATAATGGCAAAGACAATGGGAGCATCTGAAGCCCTACCACTCAATGGTCATAAAACTAGCACAAATTACCCCACCCATCTCTCATGAAGGATTGCTCTAATGAAGGATTCAAAATCTCATATCACAATTTTTTTTTCTATCTTAATGACATACAGTCTCATCCTGTCTGAAATGTTATTGGACCAAGGCATCTAGATTGCTTTTTAATTATGAGATATAAAGAATACTCTTAATGTTGACCTAATCTTCATTTAGCATGCCACCTACTTTCCAATTAAGTAATCTTTTTGTATACTAAATATGTTAAGCAAATTCAAATGCCTCTAAGATCACAGCTTCCTCTGTTATGTTTTTCCATGAGCTCATTTCCAGTGTGCTCATTACCAGTGCTGCCTCTAATTTCATTCTGTCTCAGTAATTGGCTTTATGTTTGGCCGCCATAGTGAGAAGTCATTGGTAGAGTGCTTCTGTGTAATTTGACTCAAGTGCATCTGCCACCGATTCATAATCTGTTGCAGTCCATGTGCTAAAACTTAATTCCATAATACAGGAGTGTTTTAGCATAGATATTCTTTGATCAGTTTCAATAGACATAATAATAGTAGTGTCTATGATAGTAAGAGCTATCATGTCTTTGTCATTGAAAATTTTGACCTGGTTGATGACTCAGCAAAATAACATGGCATTCTATATGTTTTACATCACTGTGAGTCATCCACATCTTACCAACCCCATGTTCAAATCAGCACCAAGCCTGAAAGCAAAAGGAGGGCATAAGAATTCTCTTTTAGAAGCATGTCTCTTTGCTTAAATTTTATGGGGCATAACTTAGTTACATTGCCATATATTTCAAAAAAAGACAGAATATTTCATCTCATCCTGAAAATGTATTGCAATTTTATTATAAGATACAATATTAATAAGCATTAAAATTAGTATTGGGAATTTTTCAGATCTTTGTTACTATCCATTACAAAATCAACATATTCACACATCACTGACTGATATCCATGGAGTTAAACTTTTCCATAAATTCCTATATATCAGATATTGATCCAAAGATTAAGTCACAGATTCCATGGAGTTATGAAGGTCCATGGAACTATCCAACTTCTCACAAATTCTCACTCAGGAAAAATGGGACAGCTGGTCCTGGAACCCCAGCATATTTTATCCATGTCTATGCCTCTATACTCTTCATTGCTCCTTTTCCTTCTCTCTCCTCCTCATACTATACTGAGCCTGCTACACTCAGGTTCTTTAAGCCACTATTCTGGCTCTCCTTTCTGGTTCTTGCTATGCCTGGGTTTATGCTCTTCTTCTGGTACTAAACATTAAATTAATGTTTTCATTTTTTTATTTTTCTTTTTATTAGATATTTTCTCTATTTACATTTCAAATGTTATCCCCTTTCCTGGTTTCCCCTCTGAAAACCCTCTATCCCATCCTCCCTCCCCTTGCTCACCAAACCACCCACTCCTGCTTGCCTGTCCTGGTATTCCCCTACACTGGAGCATTGAGCCTTCACAGGACCAAGGGTCTCTCCTCCCATTGATATTTAACAAGTCCATCCTCTGCTACATTTCAGTTGGTGAGACTATGAGTGTAACTTCCAAAGTTCCTGGAAGATAATTTCACAGCAAACTCCCCATCTCTCTGGGTCTTACAACCTTCCATCCCTCTTACAATCTCTCCATAATGATACCTGAGCCTCAGGTACAGCAGTTTTGTTGTAGATGTTTGAACTGGATTCTTATCTTTGCATTTTGATTGGGTGAGGTTTTTGTAATTGTTTTGATCTGTTGGAACAAGATTTTTCTTGGCTAGAGGTGATGCTTACACTTACCATGTGACTATAAGAACAGATAGAGTGTAGGTATTGAACAAATAAGAATTAGTATATTTTTTTAAAGCTGCTTTCTATGTTGTTTGGACATAATACTATTCTCAAGTGAAGTCATAGGGAATAGGGCACTTAAAATGTCACGTTTCTTTTTTTATTAGATATATTATTTATTTACATTTCAAATGTTATCCCCTTTCCTAGTTTTCCCTCAGAAAATCCCCTATCCTCTCCCCAACCCACCTACTCCTGCTTCCTGGCCCTGGCAATACCCTATACTGGGGCATAGAACCTTCACAGGACCAAGAGCCATTCTTCCTATTGATGACCTACTAGGCCATCCTCTACTACATATGTAGCTAGAGCCTAGTCCCTCCATGTGTTTTCTTAGATTGGTGGTTTAGTCATAAGGAGCTCTGGGATTACTGGTTAATTCATATTGTTGTTCTTCCTAGGGGGTCTGCAAATCCCTCCAGCTTCTTGGGTACATTCTCTAGCTCCTTCATTGGGAACTCTGTGCTCCATCTAATGGATGGCTGTGAGCATCCACTTCTGTATTTGTCAGTCACTGGCAGAGCCTCTCAGGAGACAGCTATATCAGGCTCCTCTCAGCAGGCTCTTGATGGCATCTTCAATAGTGTCTGGGTTTGGGGATTGTTTATGGGATGGATTCCCAAGTGGGGCAGTTTCTGGATTGTCATTCCTTTAGTCTCTGCTCTGAACTTTGTCTCTGTAACTCCTTCCATGGATATTTTGTTCCCCCTTCTAAGAAGGATCGAAGTATCCACACTTTTGTCTTCCTTCTTGAGTTTCATGTGATGTGATACTATCTGCACAAACAAGTGGTAGACTGGATTCACTCTGTGATGAAAAAGCCTGTCTCCTTTTTTGTCTAAGCTATTTTTTCAAAAGAAACAGAGTGATTGCCATCACTGTGAGGTGTGGTGGTAATTTTATACTCTTAATAACCACTGGAAAATAGAAAAAAAAGTTAAAGAAGATATTTTGTATAATACAATATACACCAATTTTAACATTTAATTAAATATTTAAAATCATTGTTAGAATAAGTTGCATTTTCCTTCTAAGTCTTAAATATATGTGTGCTTTATACTCACAGCAAATGTCATTTCAGACTATGGTGATAGGACTACAGAACCATCCTATTTGTTGGTTCCTTTATTGGCAACACAGATCTAGATCTTCCCTTTCCTCACTTAGATTGCTTATCCGATTCTGCCTGGATCATTCCATATTTCAATTTGTCACCAGTATGGTGCCTACTTAGAGGATGGATTGCTAATGGTCCAATTCAACACCTGGGCTCAGGTTGTAAAAGCCACGTTCTAGGTTGACATAGTCCAGTTAGCAAGAACTGTTCTACTGAAGACAAAGAGCAAGGATAGTACATTTAGACACTTTCCCTTAAGTATGGACTCTGATGTATTAGTTCTCTGTTTTCACTTTGGCAGGTGGTGCTAAGTGTTGAGGGTTTTTTGTTTGTTTTTGTTTTTTATTCTTCTCTTGTACATTGCATCTTGAGCACAGTTTCCTCTCTCTTCTACTCCTCCCAGATAACCCCCACCTCCTTTTCAGAAAAGAGTGGGCCTCCCAACGCTACCAACTAAATAGGGCATAATAATGTTATTTCAGTTAAACGTTACTTTTACATGAAAGGACCTTCTCAGTACCTGCAGGATACTTTTCATTTATTTATCTCTGAAGAATGTCAAACAGAATTGTCTCTTCTTACTTTCTTTCTTGAAGATGTAAAGTAGGCAAGACAAGACCGGCTTCTTTTTCACTTCCCTTTACCCCTAGCTATACTGGCTACCAGGGACATTGGTTCCTGGTCCTAAGATTTTCCAAAATAAAAATTTATGCTCTTTGGTGGAAGTAGAGCTGAGGTTTTATGTTCCATTTTCATATTCCAATTAGGCTGTCTCTTAAAAGGACTTTTTCCTGAATGTGTCACTAGTCTCAAGAGACTTTAAGCAAAATCTTTGTCTATTTCCCCTGTAAAATACTTTAAAATGTTTATTCCACTTAAAAGAAAATTATGAAGAATATTTTCCTATAATTTTTGTTTTTGAAATAGAAGTTCATGTCAAATTATGTATTTCTGAAGAAAATATGCTTCAAGTATAAATCATTCAGAAAGCTCAGATGTTGATTCTAATTTTACAAGTCTCAGATTTAACTCAAATGATTATGCTTGAAATGTATCTGAAATGCAAAAGTTAAAGGTATTGTTAATGTCAAAAAACAAAAGGAGTCAAAAATATTCAATACATATATCATCAGTATTAGTTTGAAGGAATTTCAAAACATTTGATGCAAAAGCCCAAACAATAATATATTACTCCTATCTCTATTTAAAATGTGATCACTGAAGTGGCTCCCACATTATAGGATTTGGTAGTTTCCATGACAACTTTCTTTTTCCAAACATAAGAATAAATAGCAATAAACACCCTTTGGAATTATTAAATGTGTTGTTTACAATAAAATTAAAGACAGAGTCTTTGTTTAGTTTTTAAAGTTCAAATAAGAATACACCTAGCTTTATTACTTTAGCCAACATGTAACAAATTTAAATGTCATTCCTTTGTCCCTTCATGAAAAATGTGTGGTTTTTCTAAAGCAAAAGAAAGTACACTGTTTACAAGATATTTTATGGTACCTGGGGATTAATACATTCATTCTTAAAAATCTTTTGTGAACAATATCATATTATCCCAAATCAATGTATTTCTTATAATCAAGTATAGTTATAAGTGACTGTTCTATTCTATACTATTTTCAAAGAATATCATAGATATAATTTTCATTCAAGAAATCTTAACATCTTTACTGGAATATGATTCTCTCCAAAAGCAAGTGTAACTGTAGTAGATACACTGAAAGAGAGACATATATAGACACTTCAAAGTCCCATAACTTCACTAAAGTGTAATATTTAAGTCATGTTCTTTTGCCTTTAGAATTCATAGTTTAATTTTTATAGCTGAAGGAAGTTCTATTGTGTATAAGAACCAAATTTTTATTATCCACTCATGAGTTGAAGGACATTTACATCATATTTTCTGCTTGCCTAAAAACTGAGTATCTACCGTCTGTTAGTATATTTGGTATAACACAGAAGCATATTGAAATAAAATTATTTTTTAAGTGAAGCACATATGACATTTTTCCTCTTCTCTACTGACCCATTATCCTTCTCAGTATCTCTTTGTTCTCTTTTAAATGCAACAATTGCACTAGTGGATACATCTCTTCAAGTGGATGGCAACTATTGTTCATAGTTGTATGACTATTGATTCCTAACCTCTGCCAGAAGGCTGTGCATCACCTGTCATGAGTATGAAAGCTAGATAGATTAAAAGAAGCTTCGATGTAAATTCCACCTTGCTTTCTATAGATTGTGAAACCAAGTTGTAATTTCAACAATAGGATCTTTCCCCATACTTCTGGTGGGCAGCCAAGATGATTAACAATAGTCAGTCTCTCCAGGCAACAACTCATAGGGAGGTATTCTACAGCTGACAAGGGAAGTTTGCTTTTTGTTTGTTTGTAGTTTTATTTTTTTTCAAACAATGGCTTCTCATATTAACATCACTCAGTCTTACAGGATAAATCCCTTCTAGCTATTTTTCAAACTTCTTTTTAAATTGGCTTACAGCAAATGGCAGCATTTCTGGATTCCACAGGTCCATCAGTTAATCACAGAAAACTAAAGACTCCAGGCTAGGACCTGCATATGAGCAAGAATATGTGCCATTTGTCTCTTTAAGATTATTTCATGAAGTATAATTTTTCTAGTCTTCATTGTTCTTCTATCTTTATAATTAATAATTTAATTTATGGCTGAAGAAAATTCTATTGTATATAAGAATCAAATTTTCATTATTCACTCGTGAGTTGAAGGTCGTTCTGTTTCTGTGTCTGTGGTATTATAAAAAGTGCTCAAAGCATATGGGAGAGTAAGAGACTCTGCGGATGGAGTCTTTTGGGGTGTCTGCCCAAATGTATTAGAGATAACTCATGGAGTAGCTCCACTTCTACGTTTTTGAATGAAATCCACACTGATTTTCATTGTGACTACACAAATCTGTACTCTAACCAGAAGAGAAGTGTCCTCTTATTTTCTCTCCAACCTTATTTATCAGAATCTGTTGTCATTTGAGTTTTGCTTTTGTTTTTGTTTTGTCTTGTTTGGTAATAGCTATTCTGAGTGTAATTTCAAAGTAAGTTTACTTTTCTTCTCTCTGATGGCTAAGAATAGACCTATCAAAAGAAAAAATGTACTGGGAGGGGATAAGAAGGGATAGGGGAAGAAATACAAGAGATGGTGGAGGAATAAGAGGAGCTAGGGAGTTGGAGTAAAATGATCACATAATATACAGGTATGAGATTGTTTTAAAATATTTAATAAATAAAAAAAATCATACCCCCTTTCCCTAGCTGCGAGACCAATGTGAGGATTGGAGCAAAAAGATGATAAGAGACACATGTCACAGAGAACTACAAGTGAAACAGTTTTGTCTAGACTTGACCAGACCTCTGCACTTACAATCTCATAGCAGCTATGATTGCCTATGCAAGATCTAGATAAACTCAAGCACTCAGCATTTCATAATGGAAGAGGAAAAGTCTCAAGATGCTGTCCTCTTCTAATCTGAGGAGCTGTTGAGAGTCAATGGCTTCAGGGAAAAGGAGCTTCTGTTTTCTTCAAGAGTGTGACCCATAATAGGTTCTCCTATGACTGCTCATAGTTAAAAGCTTGTAGACGCATTTTGTAATACCTTCATCATAAACTCAGGATTATTTTTCATCACTGTTTTATTGAATTAATTTAAGTTTGTCCTACTAAAATTCTTTAAATGTAAAAAATAAAAATTAAGAACTGAGAAATTCTACATGTCAGTCTTCTTATAATCTAAGAAAAAAGATGGTTACAACTTGAATTTACTAAGTAAATAATTTGTTTCACATAGACTTTTACTATATTGTATTTTTATTTTACTATATCCAGTTAGTATTATATTACTTTTTGCTGCTTTGACACATCTGTTTATAATGGCTGCATGGAATATCTCCGACTGCAGTATTGCTTGCCATTCCATTGTAATTGGTATAGAGTCC
This sequence comes from Mus musculus, assembly GCF_000001635.26. NCBI lineage: Eukaryota > Metazoa > Chordata > Mammalia > Rodentia > Muridae > Mus > Mus musculus. Next base: position 49,891,402 of record NC_000078.6, on the reverse strand, counting down.
TATGAATAGAAATGAAGGCTAAAGTTATTCTGAATCCAAGTAGAGATGTCTTTGAGTTCCTGCTAGAATCTAATCTTCAGAGAATTAAACAAAATTGAGAGCAAAGGTACTGGAGTACAATTTCCAGCTCCTGACTCTGAGATGTGCATAAACAGCGGCAACATCAAAAAATCGTGGACAAAGCTTGTTTATCTGGCCTATCTACTGCTCTTCATATTCAACTGCAGATTGGAAAGGCCATTTGAGTATAAAATTGCTCTGATCATAAATGCTATAAAATATGAAAACAACATGAGAACACTACTGTGCCTTCTAAGGTCAGGTGCTATCAAAACTGAAGGAGAGAAAAGAGTATCAGAAAGAACTGGGTCAATGCAGAATTCAAACCTAGGATAAAAGTCACCAACATTGATATAGGCTCCATATTCCAGAAGTGCTCCTGAGTTTCCATTTGATGTCTTCATTTCTTCATCTTTTGTCTTATCTGCCTTGCACTGTCCTATTTATGTGTTGTGTGATTCACTGGCCTTTCTTCATTTTCTTTTGAACATTTTGCTTTTATCATTTTTTCATGCAGTGGACATGGTTATATCTGCTTGCAGGAATAAAGGCAGCAGGGAGCTGAAAGGGATATGAAATGAGCAAACAGGAAGTTAAGAAGCATAGAGGCCTGGGGAAAGGCACTTCTTTGAGAATGGAATATAAGGTTTTAGTACCCATTATGTAGACTGATGAATTCCAACAGTCATTTTATAAATTCAGTTTTCTCCTATGTACTGTGATGTTCTTTCCATGTTGATGAAAGCATGAATTGCTCTATCACACATCAAACCAATGACTTGAATTATTGATAGAACTGGACTTCAGAGTAATACTTCCTAGGGAGTGTTTTAACCTCCTAGAGAACATTTGGCAATTTCTTGAGTTGTGGTTACTTGAATAAGAAGTATAATTCGTCTTGAACATTTGAGTACTTGGTCTCCTGTTGGTGGTCCAGTTTAGGGAGGTTTTGAAGGTATATCCTTGCTGTAAGAAGTATTCCACTAGTGATAGGCTTTGAAAGCTCAAAGTCTTGTCCTATTTGTCTCTCTCTGCTTCACAATTGTAGGTCAAAATATGAATATTAAACTTGCTATTTGAGCTGCTATGCCTGCCAATCACTGGCATGCTTCCCCTGTTGTCATAGACTCTAACTCTCTGGTATTGTAAACTCAAATAAACTCTTTTCCATGAGTTGCATAAGTTCCATGGTATTTTATCACAGTAACAGAAAAGTTACAGAAGCCATTTTTGGCTGGCATTACTTGAGGTGATAGAAGGTGTGTACTACTCTCAGCTCATAGGTGTAATACAAAGGTGCAGCTAAGCAAATCCACAGAAGGACACACCCTATTATAGAGGTATCCTACTCTAATTTGCCTAGGATTGTGATAGTACTTTACAGTGAGATATTGATCAAATTGCTGCAGAAAAGTTAGACAGTATTGAAAGATAATCACTCTTCTCTGATAATCACTCTTCTCATTAAAATATGATAATATTTTACTGCTTCCTACTATTGTAATATTAAGTTGTTGGATATTTTTTGGATTAATTTTTGTGCCTCCTTATACTTTGATATGTTTTATTTTCTTTCTCCTCTCCCTTTAATACAAGGTCATAAGTGTGGAGTACTGTTTTATGGGTTATAAATGTCCTTTGGTAGGTTCTTAAACACAGTCATTTTTAACTAAATGAATTCCTGCCTGGTGAGATGAATTACACAGTAAATGTGCTTTTCCCAAAGCCTAATGACCTGAGCTTGATTCCCAGACCTATACAGTGGAAAGAGATAACTGATTACAAGTCACATGTGTTTCCCCCCAAACACAAACATACATGCACACACACACAATCAATCACTTGTAATTTAACTTTAAAAAATAGACTTTTAAGTAAGGTAAAATTAATTAGTTTCTGGGTGACTGGTTCCCTCCCTCCCTCCCCTCATTTTAACCTTCCTTCCTTCTCTGTCTCTTTCTTCCTGCCTTCCTCCTTCTCTCCTCTCCTCCCTCCTACCCTCTGCCCTTTTTCCTTCCTTCTAAAAGCGTTTTTTATAGACTCAATAGTGAGTCAGATAATTGTTGAAATCCTTAGTCCCTTCAACAATATAAACATACGTGAAAATATTTTATTTGATTTATAAGAAATTCATAGATAACCCAAAGAACATTTGTAGAAACAATGTATCCCAAAATCCTTGTCCACAGAGGGAGGGGGCCCAGGAAACTTATAAAGTCAGATATTTACGCAGCTCCTTAAACTGGTAAAACTGTAAAAAGAAATCTATCCTCATCACAGTCCTTAGACAAGTCAACAGACTGCCAAGGCTATATCCCAGGGGAAGCCCATTGGAACACCCAGTGACAATGCTGCTTCTGAGTTAGGATGTGACTTATTCTCTGGCATGTGCACAATATGACCTAATATCTTAAGGTATACAAACCAATGTATGATCTAACAGAACTTCCTCTGCTCCATTAACCACAAAGTTCAATCAGCATTCCTTTACTGATTATCTATTTGCTATTCAAAAGGCAAAGGAGGTTGCTAAGTCTAAAGGGGGAATATTTTCTAGTGATACATGTCTGTTCACAGAATCCTTATCATAGCTTGCCAGTTTTCTCAGAGAACTTTGTGACAACTGCTCACAGTAGGCAAAAATCAGACTCCAGAATTGATTTTGGCATTCTGTATTGATCATATTGCTGATGATCTTTAAAGCATCTTGCTGTCCCAGACTTCACTTATGTCAGGGAGAATTAGCAAATCTCTCTGATACTGGTATGTTCAAACTTTACCAAATCTTGAGTTCTGAAAATAAAGCATAGGAAGCAAATTGTAATTGTCATCAATATTTAAGAGTCATCTCTAGCCAAAAAGCATCAACAAGCCAACAGAACATTTTACGCCGATGCTGTTCTGATTTTACACAGATCCATAATAACTTGAAGACTCTGCAGAAGAAAACAATAGTGGCGTCATCTTGATTTTGAGGCTTTTATTTAATTTTATTTGGTGTATAAGACAAACATGTGATTGAGAGCTTTTGTCTGAAAAAGTCAAAGGGAATGAAAGGTAACAGAGGAAGCAATGAGAGAGCAGAAGAGAGACTTGACAAAACTAGAAAAAGCAAAACTGTGAATGTTAACCCAAAGGGACACCAATTTAAATGTCTGTTTGTCTCAACATATGAATGTTTTTGTGTATATGTATACAAACATTTATTTCATATTATTTAGTGTTTGTTGGAAGAAATATAGAAAAATATAATTACTTACATTTTCTTGGTCTTCTTGAGAAGTCACTGTTTTTATAGAAATAAAAAATAGTGTATAGAAGAATTAGTGAAGTTTACGTCATTCAGTGAAGAGAAAAACCTAGTCTATTGAAAATCTGCTAGAGCTTCTAAGACGTGAAAGATGTTAAGACAGTGCCTAGAATCTAGTAGTTTTATTTCCTGTACGTGTATTAGATAAGTGGTCATCACTGATGTGCATTTCAACCAGGTTAGAAAGAACTTTTTCTTGTCAAGTCTCTAGCCATGTTAGCTTGAGCCAAGCACATCTTTAGAAATGTAAGTTAAGTCAGACTTGTAGAGTAGATCTCAAACATAAGGGTTTGATCTTATTTCTCTTTTTCCCCCAAATGAATTTGGCCTAAAATGTTAACAAAATTGGAAACAGCTGTGTTAAAAAACTACTTTCTTTTCCATTTTTAGTCTTGTAGACCAATATAAATGTCTTCATTTTTGTGGATCCTCTCCCCCACATCCAGATGTTATATATTTCTCAATAATCCTCAGCAAAATTGCCAAAGCCAACAAGAAGTTTTAACATGTAAATTCAACACATTGTTTCCTGCTCATCATGGCCTTTTCTCCATCAGCCCCATCCTCATCAGATTTCAGATGCTCGGCAGTTGACATAGCTACAGCGAAGGGCTCTGAGTCATCATCTCATTGTGGGATGGATTCCTTTTAAATTTTTTTGTCTGATTCATGAACTGCTTTTTGAAAATCTAAAAATGGTTCATGAATTGCTTGGGAGTTGGCAAAAATTAATAATAATGAGCCCATTTTGAGTACACTGAAATGAACTGATTATCATTGCAAGCTGTTGCTAATTTGGATTCTTGATGGCAAGAGAGGTTTCTACAGGAGCCTTTTCACAAGCAAGTGGGACAGATTTTATAGTGTGGTAGCAAAAACACTTCTGTAGACTTTACCTCTATTTTTCCTTTTAAGATTATATGATATGATATAGAAATAGTTGGAGATTATCAGAGCAGTGTTTCTAAAATCATTATGTAACCTCACAGGGAAAAGTGATACAACAACCAACAGACATTTGAAACAAATGGTAAACTGCAGACATGTCATTTAGTCCAATAAATGAGCTCAGGTTTTTCTCAAATGTTAGGAGACTGAGTTCTTTTGGTTATGCTTGGACACATCTAGTTATTTTATCCTAATTTATTAGCCAGACTAGCTTGTTTTTTTTAAATATCAGTTTCTAATCATTTTCTTCTAAGATTTCAAAGCCGTCAGCTTTGGCAACATTAATAAACTAGGTTTTCGAAGGGAGTTTAATACATATTACACACAAAATAAGAATTTCTTTGTTACATCTTGTGTAACAACAACTGGGTAAAGCAAAGACAGGTGGATCACAGACACTAATGAAATGTCTTACATATTATAAACTACACTCACCAAAGAATCATAAAAATATTTTAGCTTAATTTGAGAAAATATTTTTCAAAACAGCAAAACAAAAATAAACTAAAAAGAAATCCATTTGCCTTCTCATGAACTTGTGAAACTAAATAATTTAATGCTGTGTTTTCTCAGTAATCATCTACCTGTACTGGTGTTTTATGTTTTGAAACCAAGCAAATGATCTTTGGAAGCAATAACCTATGAATACAAACTAATTATGAAAGATATAATTTGACCTCCTGTGGTTGACTACACAATTGGATGAATTACTTTAATTTGTTGTTGAATGAGCATGTATAACTGTCTACAAGATAATTAAATAAATTTAACATTTAGAGAAGTCATTCTATCCTCTCGCATTTACAGCTTAGGGGAATTTTTACCTTTTGTCCAAATTCTACTTATCCAATCAAATGAGTAGGATAGTAATAAAAATAAAACCTCCTGCACTGCATCCAATCCATATTTAATAGTGAACAGAGTCTACAACAAAGGACATGTTTTCCAAACTGTATTTGTTAACATTTTCTTTCTTCATTTTCCTAATCAAAGCCAATAAGTACAGCAGTGTTCAAAACAGAGCTCCTTTGGCAGTAATAGGATAGTCAAGCTCAAAATAAATTTCTTTATCTGTAAATATTTAGCAAAGCAATGCTTCATCATGTTAAGGAAGTGATGATAAATTTTTTAGGCAATGTAAGAAATGCTTATAGAGTGTATTCTGGAGATGGAGACAGTAATGATCTGAGAACTGTTACCATCCTTGGGTGGGGAGTAAAAGCTGACAAATAAAACTTAGCCTTCGTAGAACAATTCTTAAAATTGTTATCTACTTTCCCAGGCTGAGCTTTGTTGAATCCAGAAAACCTCCTAGGAATCCCAGCTTGAAGCAGGTAGTGCTCTATAGTCTCCTACTGCATATAAATGCCAAATCATGCTACGGCTTAATACAGAAAAGCTGTTTTATTCTCAGTTTGAAGTGTGAAAGGAAACCAGAAATACCACAAGGCATACACAAAATTTTAAATAGTTTTACAGTATTCTGAAAGGAGCTTGCTTATTCATATATATGAAAGCTCTAGAGTCAGGAGAATATTTACCCATGTGTGAACTTGGAAAACACTGACCCAGGTAAGCATGGTCAAAGCATCCCATCTTTACATCAGTGGATTAGATGTCACCTTGAGGGAATTAGGGAACAGAGGAGGACAGTTAAGAGAGGAAAGATTATTCTGAGGTGAGATCTCTCTGCACCCTGCAACCTGCACTTTAAGTCTTTTTATTTCAACTCTTATATCCAATGAACTAAAAATTTTCAGGGGGAAGGAAATTACATGTTAATTAAAGTATTACATCGAGAGAAACATATTTGAATTCACATTAAATGACAGTTCCATGTGACTAAATGCCTGCATCCTATGGAAAGGCAAAGAATCCCGTTTTTTAGAAACAATGGCCAGTAGCTTGCAAAGAAGCTCTCTTTAGTTGATACTTGTAGCTAAGAGATGATGAAAGAGAAAACAGATATGTAGTTATAGGTATAAGTTTAGATATAGATGTGCAATTAATTATAATATCTGGCCTTAATATTTCACTGAATATAGTGGTATATTTCTGAAATGAAGGTATAACAGAGGTGGGAATGTCTAGGGGAACAACAGAAAACCATGGTCCTTGTAATCTTCACTTTAATATCGTGAGTCCATACGTCCAAGGAATTCCTGAAGCTATTTCTTTCTGTCATCTCATCTTTACACTCATGTCTCACAACAGATCTGCCTCCTAATCCTCCAATTCTCACAGTGAACATCCCTCTTGGAAAGGGGTTGCCTTGCCTTCTCAGCCACAAATTAGAGTTTGCCATTTACTTTAATAAACCACTAGAGACAGCAAAAAGTTATACATTGCTAAATTTAAAAATAGAACTTCAATCATTGATTCTGTGACATCCGATATCATGGAGACAGTGACCTTTGAAGCTCATTGAAGTATAACTCAGAGCCAAACCTGCAAAGGGATCCAGGGCCCAGGGCCTAGGGCCCAGGACAAATCCTTGGAATCTACTCCAGCTTTCTCAGTGCAGTTTAAATAAAGGACTACCTGAAAAAATAGAACTCCAATATTTGTGGTATGAACATGCTCACATCATATTCAGTTTTATATCTGTAACATTTATTTGGAAAACAATTGATTCATTCCTCTAGCTATTCATGTTTGCTTTCTACCACACATATTTTTTTCACTCATCATGAGAGAGATAGGCCAATTCCTAAGTGGATGAAGACAAAGGCCATTAATAATCATCACCTGTGTTCAACAATCTGATTTCACACTTCTGTATTTCAGTAACCAAAGCAGCAACCTTTCGGTGATTTTTGGTAAAATGAGGAATACTTTTTTTTTCCTTTTAATCAAGTTTTTGAAACCACATTCTTCTCTTGGGTGATGGATTGTCTGGATACTAGCTCATTTTAATCCCAAGGGATATCCAAGGCCCCACAGAATCTCAAATGTTGTAATGTAGGCTGCTTTTCCTCAAGAGCTGGTCTTGTACCATTTCCCCCTTTCTCATCAGCTAACAGTGTTATAGCTCTTTCTCATTTCTGATGAGCTCTTAGACCTACAGTGTGACCGACCTGGTAGAGCCTGCAGATCTCCATGATTCTCTCTTACTAACATTACTCCTATGTGCAAATACATCATTTTGGCAAAGTCTACGGTCATTTTATGATCTTTTCTTACAAATCTGCCTGGGGCTCACTTGGAATATTTGGGAGTAATTTCATTAGCAGATATTTCAAGGAAGCTTAATAATAACTATGCTGGGTGGTTGTTTGTTACTACTCTTTCACAGATCGACAATGAAAAAGTGCAAGCAGGGTTTAAAAAAATTTACAAAATACATGGTGTGAAAAGTTAAAGACCAAGGGGTATAATGATGGAGACAAGTCTTGGGCACAAAGAGACTAGAAGTTTAAGGAAAGGCTTTAAAAAGCAATAAAAAACTCAGCGGTTAAGAGCACTGACTGCTCTTCAGGAAGTCCTGTGTTCTAAACCCAGCAACCACATGGCGGCTCACAACCGGCTTTACTGAGATCTGATGCCCTCTTCTGCTGTGTCTGAAAACAGCGACAGTGTACTTACATATAATAAATAGATAAATCTTTTTAATTAAAAAAAAAAGCAATAAAATACAGGGAATGGTTCCCTACGAGACAAGCCTCCACCCAGTAAAGATTCCAACTTGTAACAAGGAATCTTCTCTTAAAGCAAAGAAAAGCTTATTCAACAAAGGAAAACATTAGCAAAGAAAAATATCACAAAGCTTATGGAAATGTAAATATAAGAGGGGCCAGGTTCCATAAGGTCGGACATTAGAATTTGGTAACAGCCTTCACGTGAACCTAGCTTTAGAGATAAGGAGGTGGTGTAAAGTGGTGGTAGAGTCTTTCTCTATGGTTCAGACAGGCTACTAAGGGCAGGAGTGTAGCAGAAGAGTGCCTGCCTGTCCATCTGAAAAGGCCATTGAATGAAGCTGTGCAGATGGAGTATGGCTTGTGTTAGAGATACCAGATCCATAATTTATCAAGGAGAATGCACATAGTATGTGGAACCAGCATTTCAGTTAGCTACGCTGGAAGTTCAGAGCTGGCTAAAACCTTTGATGTTTGATGTAGAATTACAGAATATAGTGATTGCCCTGCTTGTTTTCGAACTAGATTTGGTCTAGTATTTATACACTGTGCTCCCTTTCCTAGAATTTGGAATAGTAATGCATATTCGGTCCCAATATACATTGAAATATATATAATTTGCTTTTTGATTTTTTTACAGGGTTACAGTTGAGAAACTGCATTGAGTGTCAGAAGAGACCTAGGGAATAAAAAAAAGCAACAAACGATGGTCCCTAACTGGACAATGTTAAGTTTCAGAGTCTGCAGTTTAAAAAAAAAAAAAAAAAAAAACGAATGCAAGAGTCAAGAGCTAGTGTAAAGAATTTATAATCATCTTTTGAAAACAAATTTTTATTTATTTTGTGCATCCAGGAAGAAGGCCTTATCCATGCCACTGCACATGTGTGGAGCCAAAGAACAACTTGTGGAAGTCTGCTCTTACCTCCTACCATGTGGAAAAATCAGGTTTTTCAGGCTTGGCAGCAAGTGCCAGCCCAAGATATCTTTAACTTTCAAGCAAAAAAAACAACCCAAATATAAAACAAGAAAACGTTTTACTGCTTTATTTTTGAATTATATTAAATCACATATTAATTTGAAAGAGAAATAACCAACCATCTTCTAATTTAAGCAATAATTGACATATTGTTCCAATTTTAAAATTTAAAAATCTATTAAATAGAATATGTTCTTTCTTAGTGTAAAGGTAAAAATAATGAAAGTCTCTTGAATTCACATAATTTTAACCATCTCTTCAACAGAAATGGTCATTTCTACTGCATGGAGCTTATTGGCTCAGGGCACTGCTCATATGTTATGCATTGGTACAGGTTGGACAGGTGTGATACAAAGTTTGTTTGGTATATGTGTGGCTATGTATTACATTATAATTTTAAATGTTAACAAAATTTGTTTGGAAAATCATTTTGTATATGAACATAATTGATATGCAATATAAGATATACTTTTAAGTGCTTCACACTTCAGCATATATAGCATGATGCTGTGGTAGTCCTCAGTTCCTTATTGATGAAACACATATTCTGAATGTTTTTTCTCCTTTACCAAACAATAGACTTTGAAACACTGAAAGCCCAGAGTTAGATTTAAATTCTTGCCTGACAGGAAAGTATAGAATAATTATTGTAGTTGATACACTGGATTACAGTCATCACATCTCATGCTTTTGCCTTTAATGGGTCCTTGGGGTTTAAAGAATTTTTTCTGTAAAGGATCATTGTACTTTTGCCTTCTTGTAGTGAAAAGTGTGCACTCTGTTTTTCTAGTATTTCCATTGCCCTAGCTCTAAATTTGTATGTTAATGCCAAATATAACCAGAATATTTATATATTTAAGAAAATTTAAGGAATCTTAAATTGGAACAATATGTCAATTATTGCTTAAATTAGAAGATGGTTGGTTCTGTTGAAGAGATGGTTAAAATTATGTGAATTCAAGAGACTTTCATTATTTTTACCTTTACACTAAGAAAGAACATATTCTATTTAATAGATTTTTAAATTTTAAAATTGGAACAATATGTCAATTATTGCTTAAATTAGAAGATGGTTGGTTATTTCTCTTTCAAATTCCTTAAATTTTCTTAAATTATCTACATAGAATGAAAAAGAATGAAATATTTATATATTTAAATATTTATTTATTTGTAAATAAATATTAAATAATTATAATATAATATATTAATGTAATATATAGTTAAATATTAATAATTATAATATATTATATAATAATATATAATGATATATTATATACTATAATATTATATATACAATATATAACATTTTATATATTATATAATTATATAATTTATATGATATAATATAATAAATATATAGATATAAAAATATTTATATATTTATATATTTAAGAAAATTTAAGATTCTTTAAATTTTCTTAAATTATCTACATAGAATGAAAAAGATCCCTTATCCCTCTATCGCAGCATGGATGGGAGAATATATCATACTCTCAAATTAGAATCACTTTCAAACTTTGATGCTGTAGTCAAATAACTAGTTGAACAATTTCTGAGCCATCTAAGCATGAAAGGATATCAAATATTGTTTTCAAAGGTCAAAAAATGGACCATTAATGTGTTTTACTAAAGTATTAAAGGGATGAAGAAATTAATAAAAAAAATACTCAGGAACGGGTCTCCCTTCCTTTCTTTCTTTCTTTCTTTCTTTTTTTTATTTGATGTTTTATTTATCTACATTTCAAATGTTATTCCCTTTCCTGGTTTCCCCTCTGGAAACTCCCTATTCCATCCTCTCTTCCACTGCTTCTATGAGGATGGTCCCCTACCCACCCACCCACTCATTCCTGCCTCTCCGCCCTGTTATTACCCTACACTGGGCCATTGAGCCTTCACAGGACCAAGGACTTCTCCTCCCATTGATGTCCTCTGCTACATACATGGCTGGAGCTATGGCTACCTCCATGTGTACTCTTTGGTTGGTGGTTTAGTCCCTGGGAGCTCTGGGTGTCTGGTTAGTTGATATTGTTCTTCCTATGGGATTGCAAACCCCTTCAACTCCTTCAATTCTTTCTCTAACTCCTCCATTGGAGACTCCATGCTCAGTCCAATGGTTATCTGCGAGCATCCACTTCTGTATTTGTCAGGCACTGGCAGGGCCTCTCAGGAGATAGTTATATCAAGCTCCTGCCAGCAAGTACTTCTTGGCTTCCACAACAGTGTCTGGGTTTGGTGGCTCTATATGGGATGGATCCCAGGTGGGGTAGTCTCTGGATGGTCTTTCCTTCAGTCTCTGCTCCTCACTTTGTCTCTGTATTTCCTCTCTTGAGTATTTTGAGGGACAGATCTCCTTAAGTGTTGAAACTATTGCTGACTAGTACTTTGTTCCCTAAGTATTAATAAAAAGAAAAGAAAAAAAAGAGAGAGAGAAATAAGAGAGTGGCTATTGCTTGTGATTTATGCAAAGAGGAAAGAGTTTTAAACCAATAAATTGTGATAGGAGATTCTCTAAAACACCACTAGAGTCATAATTTGACATCAAAACTTGAATTTGTATTACATTCTTACTATTTCAAATAGAATTTACATAATATCATTTCAAAATCATTTGTGGTTTGTCTTCATGTGCAGTTCACCAACAACAATATCCCTGTAATATTCAAGACTGGACTGTAAGGAAGCAAAAGCATGGGTTTGCAGTTCTTTCCTTCTCTTTTATTCTTTTGTCTAGAATGCGAATGGTTAGATAACACAGTTTCATGAGGTCCCATTTATTAATGGTTGAACTTAGTTCCTGAGCTATTGCTGTTCTATTAAGGAAGTTGTATCCTGTGTCAATGTGTTCAAGGCAGTTTCCCATTTTCTCTTCATTAGATTGAGTGTGTCCAGTTTTTGGTTGATGTCTTAATCCACTTGGACATGAGTTCTATGTTGGGTGATAAATATGGGTCTGTTTCCATTCTTCTACATGCAGATACTCAATTGGACGAGCACCATTTGTTGAAGATCTTTGTTGTTGGTTATTTTTTCATTGTATAGTTTGTTTGTCAAAAATCAAGTATCCATATATCTGTGGGTTTATTGCTCAGACTTCTATTAGATTTCATTACCATGTGGTGTTTATTTCTATTGATCTTTTGTTCTGCTTGAAATCCGTGATGGTGATTCCTCCAGAAGTTCATTTATTGCCCAGGATTGCTTTAGCTATCCTGGGATTTTTGTTTTTTTTCCATATGAAGTTGAGAATTGCTCTTTCAAGGTCCATAGAGAATCATGTTGGAATTTTGATGGGAATTGCATTGAATTTGTAGATGGCTTTTGGTAAGATAACTTTTTTACTATGTTAATTCTACCAATTCAAGTGCATGAGAATTCTTTCCATCTTCTGATATCTTCCTCAGTTTCTTTCTTCAGAGACTTGAAGTTCTTGTCATACAGATCTTTCTTGTTTAGAGTTACATCAAGACATTTTATTATTTGTGGCTATTATATAGTGTATTTTCCCCAATTTATTTATCAGTCTATTTATCAACTGCATAAATGAGAGCTACTGATTTTTTAAGTTAATTTTGTATAGCTGAAGGTGTTTTTCAGTGTAGGGGTTCTTTGCGGAAGATGTTTATTAGTGTAGGAATTCTTGCTAGAAATCTTGGAGCCACTTGTGCATTCTATCATATCATCTACAAATAGTGATACTTTCAACTTCTTCTTTCCAATTTGTATCCCCTTGATTTCCTTTCCTTATTTTACTGCTGTAACTAGAACTTCATGTACTATGTTGAATAGAAATGGAGAGAATGGGAAGCATTATCTTGTCCCTGACTTTAGTTGAATTGCTTTAAATATCTCTCCACTTATTTTGATGTTGGTTATTGGCTTGCTGTATTTTGTCTTTATTATGTTTAGAGATGGGCCTTATATCCCTGTTGTTAATTTCTGGCTTTAATCCATGGTGGTTGGATAAAATACAAAGAATTATTTCACTCATTTTTTTTTTAATTGTTGAGGCTTGCTTTGTGACTGACTATATGGTCAGTTTTGGAGAAGGATACATGAGGTGCTGAGAAGAAGGTATACTATTTTGCATTTTGCACTTGGTTAAAACACCAGAACCAAGAAGTGGGAGTGGGTGAGTAGGGGAGCAGGGTGGGGGGAGGGTATAGGGGACTTTCAGGATAGCATTTAAAATGTAAATGAAGAAAATACCTAATAAAAATTGGAAAAAGTTTAAAAAAGTTTTATAGGTTAAGTACTTGATTCATAACCTCTGCTAGTTTCATTATTTTTCTGTTTAGTTTCTTTTTCAATGACCTGTCCCTGGGTGAGTGTGGAATGTTGAAGTCTCCCATTATTAATATGCAGTGCTTGATGTGTAATTTAAGCTTTAATATTGTTTCTTTTGTTTGTTTGTTTTTGTTTGTTTGGTTTTCGAGACAGGGTTTCTCTGTGTAGTCCTGGTTGTCTTGGAACTCACTTTGTAGACCAGGCTTGCCTCAAACTCAGAAATCTGCCTGCCTCTGCCTCCCAAGTGCTGGGATTAAAGGCATGCACTGCCATGCCCATAGATATTCAGAATAGAGATAAATCTTCGTGTATTTTTTTTCTTTTTTGATGAGTATGCAGTGCCCTTCTGCATCTCTTTTGATTTCATTTGGTTGGAAGTCTATTTATTAGATGTAGAATGGCTAATCCAGCTTGTTTCTTAAGTCCATTTGATTGGAAAAAACTTTTCTAGACCTTTACTCTAAGGTGATGTCTATCTATGTTTCTGAGGTTATTTTTTAGTATGTATCAGAATGAAGAATCCTGTTTTTACACACAATCTGCTAATCTGTCTTTTTGGTAAAGAATTGAGTTCATTGATGTTAAGAGATATTAATATGCAGAACTTGTTAGTTTGACATTTGTGGTTGTAGCTTGTGTGTGTGTTTCCCTTACTTTGGTTTGCTGGTGGGGGTAATTTATTCCCTGTATTGTCTTGTGTGTAGTTAACCTCCCTGGGTTGGAGTTTTTCTCCTAGTATTTAATGTGGCGCGGTATTTGTGGATAAATATTCTTTCAACTTGGTTTGTCATGGAATATTTTGTTTTCTCCATCTATGGTGACTAAAAGTTTTGCTCGGTATAGCGTCTAAGATGACATTTGTGGTCTCTTAGAGTCTGCAACACAGTCTGCAACACAGTCTGCCCAGGCCCTTGTGGCTTTTTGAGTTTCTATTGAGAAGGCAGGTGTAATTCTGGTAGTTTTGCCTTTATATGTTACTTGTCCTTTTTCCCTTGCAGTTTTTAATATTCTTTCTTTGTTCTGTACGTTTATTATTTTAATTAGCATGTGGTGGGAGGACTTTGTTTTCTGGTCCAATCTATTTGGTATTCTGCAATCTTCTTGTATGTATATAAGCATATCTTTCTTTAGGTTGAAATATTTTTCTTCTATGATTTTATTAAAAATATTTTTGGGGACTTGGATCTGGGAAACTTCTCCTTCTTCTATTCCTATTATTTCTAGGCTTAGTGTTTTCATGGTGTACAAGATTTTTTGGATGATTTGACTTAGCATTATTTTTACCCATTGATTTCTTTAATTTTAACTTCTAGGCCTGAAATTTCCTCTTCTATTCACTGTATTCTGCGGGTATTGCTTGCATCTGTAATCCTCATTCTCTTCTCCAGGTTTTCCTTTTCTAGGATTTCTTCAGTTTGTATTTTCTTTATTGCTTCTATTTCCATTTTCAGCTATTTTAGTTTTATTCATTTCTTACACTGGTTTAATTGTATTTCCCTCTATTTCTTTAAGAGATATATTTATTTCCTCTTTAAAGGCCTCTAATGTATTTATAATATTGGATTTATGGTCATCTTCTTGTGCTTAGGCTGTGTTAAGATATCCAGGGCTTGCTGTAGCAGGATAGATGGGCTCTAGTAATGTCATATTACGCAGGCTCTTGTTAATTTTGTTCACATGCTGTCCTTTAGCTGTCTGGTTATCCCTAATGTTCCTGATGTCAGAAGGACCTAAGAATGGATCTCAGCAAATAGGATTCTCCTTGTCTCTGCTGGATGTGCCCCAGGTGGACCTGACCTATAAGGGATTGGCTGGGGAAGGATCTAAGCTGCAAGTTCCTATAACCCCAAAGTTCTCCTTGGGATGACAGGGAGAGCCCTCGGCTGTGTTTCAGAGATAGATCAACTGCTAAATGTAACTTTTTAAACATCAGATGGATTATTATCTCAGAGGATTGCTGATGAATTAGCTCACCCTTTTTCAGTTCTTTCTGAATTCTGGCTGGCTAATTCAACTCAGCTGTTCTAGCTCAGAACTCCTCTCCCAGCTGATTGATTGAAATTGGCTTCTCTTGGCTTCTCACTGAATTGTACTGCTTGTGGGGATGGGGTGGGAGAGTGCCTCTGATTTCCCTGGAATGAACTGCACTAACTGCACAGACATCATCAACCAAATGGAATTGAATGAACTGCATGAATTCAACAGAACTCAACTGCATTCAACTGAACTGAATTCAACTAAACTGTACTCATTGAACTGCCCTCCCTTCTTTTTTCTTTCCTACCTCTCCTAACCCTGTTTTCCCTACCCTCTGTACTACTCTGTCTTTTCTGTGTGTTCTCATGAGAGTTAGATTCTCTGATTCACTCTGTCAAATTTTGCTCTGAATCATCATTTTGTCTGCCCCCCAATTAGAAGTCACATTCAAGCATGACTGCTTCCTTCTACAAACTAACTTTACCTACATGTTTGGAATTAACCTTTTGTATTACTGGCATCTCTAGAGACATCATACTGTAATCCAGGGAATGTCTGTATTCCTATTGGATCATATTTTTGGATGTAATCACTTACCAGAGCAGCCATGTTGCTGAGTTAAAATTCTTCAACAGGGAACATGCTCAGTAGGGCTGTTAGTTGTATCTTTGCTATTTCATCTTCTTGGTGATAATAATCTAAATACTACACATGTACACTTCGGTCCATATTTCACTTAGACTGTCTCTCCAATGCAAGGTCTCTAAATGATTTTGCATATGACTATATCTGGTTGTTTTATTTTCCCCTTCAAAAAAATGATTTGTAGATGTGGAAAAATGTCATCAACAAACAAACAAACAAGCAAAAAAGTACCCACATAGTATTATCTCATTCTACTTCATATTGTACATTTACACATCTGTCTCTATTTTCCACAGCGAAACAGAGACTAGTCATTTGAGTGAGTCTTTCTCTTTGCTTCCTGGAAGATTCACACAGCTACAATGGGAATATAGGTTTCATCTATGACTTGTTCCATAAGAACATTTAAGAAGAGACAAAAATAATCTTGGTCAAATAATTATGTTCACCATGTTCCATAATTCTTCCTCCCTATGTTACCATATTACTTTCTCTTTCTAATTTGATATCTTTTAAAAGGAAAATTGATGGTGTACTCTTAATAATTGCCTTTTACTAAAACTGAGAGAATGACCTAAGTTGTAGATGGCACCATTTTGATGTGGAAACTTCTTATTTCTTTTTGACAAGACACACAGGGGAGGGGAATTCTATGGGATGGTAAACTCTTCTATATGTTGAGCCTCCTGTTGCTCTTGTACAAATTGTTCAAATGCCTGCATTTTTTCTTTTGTCATGAGCCACTGATCTTGCCATATGGGTTTGTTTCATTTTATGAGACTTAATGGGGTGAATATGATCAAAACAAATTGTAGGAAATTCTTCAAAAAATAGAAACACTGTGAAGAAAACATAGATAAGTATTGTTATGTGTAGTAACACATGACAATTTGTAACACATGACAGTTTATAGGCATTTTTTGAGGTAAAACACCATTACTGAATGAGTTTTTAACTAGGAAATGAAACAGCACTAATAAAAATAAAGGGGCCAGTTTGTCCTTTCAAATTGACCTGAATTTTATTTAGTAGATTTTATCAACTGAAATAAAAGTGCATGTCTGTTTTTGATTGCCTTGCTCAAAAGAGAAGTCTTCACTGGACACATTGTCAAGAGTCTAGCAGAGTTCCAAATTATATAATTTGTTTAAGACTGTATTATCACCTTTGCTTGCTTTTTAGTTACTGTGTTCTAGGCCCCTTGTGAATTTGCTGATTCTCATCTTTAGTCACCTTTATTGAATTTTATTAGCTAATTTTTCTGTTTGTGTTACTGAAATATTTTAATACTCACAGGGAAGGAAGAAATGGATATTTTTAATTTTTTTCCAATTTTTTATTAGATATTTTCTTCATTTACAGTTCAAATGCTATCCCAAAAGTTCCCTATACCCTCCCCTCACCCTGCTCCTTTACCCACCCACTCCCACTTCTTGGCCCTGGCTTTCCCCTGTACTGGGCATAAAAAGTTTGCAAGACCAAGGGGCCTTTCTTTCCAATGATGGCTGACTAGGCCATCTTCTGCTACATATGCAGCTAGAGATATGAGCTCTGGGGGTACTGGTTAGTTCATATTGTTGTCCCACCTATAGGGTTGCAGACCCCTTCAGCTCCTTGGGTACTTTCTCTAGCTCCTCCATTGGGGGCCCTGTGTTCCATCCAATAGATGACAATGAGCATCCACTTCTGTATTTGCCAGGCACTGGCATAAAAAATGGCTATTTTTTAAAGTCTGAATTTTTTTCAAATGAATGCATACACAACAAATAAAGAAGAGATAATTCAAAATGGATGGAACATATATGACATATATTGGAGACTGGCCTTCTATATGCACAGCAAGCACAATGCATCCATCCACATTGTGGAAGCAACTTTCCAAGGCAAGGAAGTGTTAGCAAGGATAGTTAAATAGAGTTGAACACAGCTAAAGCCTGAACAGAGTGGTCATGCATAATGGGAGAAGAGTTTTATAATGAAGCTAAAACATATTGAGGTAAATTTTGGAAGTGAGAAAGCTAAAAGAGTGCTTTTAAATCAAAATATGAGTGACAAAGCTGACAGCATTCAATTGTAATTACGCTATATGCTGCTCTGAAGCTTAATGTACACAACAGAATTAAAACTTTCCAGTCACTAAAGAAATTATAAAAGTCACTTCAATCTAGGCATAATTGGTTTCAAGTAGGGACAGGCAATTTTAGAGAAGATATTTTTAGAAAATTGGCTAAAGTTTAAATATTTATAAACAAATGTGCACACATAAATACATATACACAGAGAGAAAGAGAACAAAATATATAACTAAACTTGTGTGATATATTATTTGTGTATTTAAATTTTTAAATAGAATGTAAGCTAACGAGATTACCAGTCTGCTAGAATATAAAATGATCTCTGCACTTACAGTAATTTCAGCTATGTTGTCAGTATTTTGTTTGGATTTTAAACAAAGATACATGCTTTCTTGGGATGACTGGCTAGTGTCATGTTATTTCCATTGTGATTGAGTCTAGATCTGGAAGTAACTAACTCACTCAGAAGTCCACCTTTTAAAGCCTATTGTGGAAGTGTCCATGGAATCTGTCTCATAAGTGTTACTTTGAAAATAGAAGACTTTAAGAGTGTGGTCAGTTAAGACCCTTTAATCAAATTGTCTAGGAAACAGAAGTAGATTGAAACTGATTCATGAATTATTGCTCACACTCACACACACACATACGTTCACATACATTCATGAACAGCTCACACATACACTCGCATGCACTCACTCACACATACATTCTCACACTCACCTACACTCATACATTCACACACACATTCACTCATATACACATTCATACACATACACACACACATACACACATACACACTCACACACATATACACTCTCACACATACTCACATACACACACATACATTCATACACATATTCACACATACTTACTTCCAGGGACACCCACACACATCTATTTTCACACATATTCACATACACACACACTCATAAACAAACACACAGATCCACACAGATTCACATGTGCACACACACACACACACACACACACACACACACACAGTAACTAAAATAAAATTTCAGAGGGACTTAGGCTAGGAGTCAGAAGCAGAGTGCTTCCCTAGCAACAGAAAAAAATGGAAGTAAGCATAAAACAAAGCACAGACCTTTGTCTTGGTGTTTTGTGAACTTTCGGATTATGATCACCGCTTTTGCTTCTGAAGGCCTTGAAATATTCATACAGCCATGCTGCTGCTGATATTACTGCTTCAGTGTTAGAGGAGTTAGGCAATATGTTTCTTAATTGTTTCTAACAGAAAAATTGATAAGGAAGAACACAGGTGCTTTCTAAATCAATGCCACTCTTTGAACCAATTTGAAGAGGTAGTATGTACCTTTCTGGTGACTTCAACTTGCTATGTATTCATCTGAAAAAGAGAAATATAATCTTTTAAGCAGAAAAGGGGGTTTGAAAAGATATAGCCCACATATGACATCTTGTAGGTGATTAGACATATTTGAATATCTTAACAGTACTTTCAAACTAAATTTTACACATGGGCATCTCTACTCCCCACATTCTCTGTAATGAGCTTTCAACAAATCCCTAGCAAGTGACTTAATCTCTGTCAGCTTTACTTTGTCTCTTTTTAAGACAACAGTAACAATGCTCCAGGAGAAAGGATTTTGGTTCCTTTACCAATCTGGAATAGTGGATTAAGCTTAAGTCAAAGGTATCTATTTGAGTGCCTGTCACAGAACAGGAATTAGCTTAAATATACTTGTAGTAAATCCTCTCTTGAATGGTTCAATGGTTTACAATTGGACCTATAAACACCTCTGTTACTTCAATCATTTTGCCCAGTTTAGATTTCTCTATTCTATTAACTTTATTTGGAGTTTCCATAGATGCAGAATGCTTCCTGAGGCTCCCACTGCTCTATGCAAGTAGCTATCCCCTTGTCCTATTCAGGGTTGGTATTGCTGTGATGAAACACCATGACCAAGGAAACTGGGGAGAGAGGATTTATTTGGCTTACATTTCCACATCATGGTCCATTATTAAAGGAAGTCAGGACAAAAACAAGAAGGACTGGTTGCAGAGGCCAAGGAGGGGTGCTTCTTACTAGCTTTCTCCCTAGTGGGTTACTCAATTTGTTTATTTTTAAATTATATATGTGTTTTGTATTATTTTATATTTTATTTTTCATTTATTTACTTTATATCAGGTTTACTGCCCCTATCCCAGTCACCCACTCCCACTATCCCCCCCCCCCCATTCTCCTCTGAAATGGTGGGGCCTCCTGAGTATCTGCCCCTCCCCCCACACACACTCTAGCACATTAAGTCTTTTCACACTGAGGCCAGACAAGGCAGCCCAGCTAGAAGAACATGTCCAACAGACACATAACAGCTTTTGAGATAGCCTAGTTCCAGTTGTTAAGGACCCACATGAAGAACAAGCTGCATATCTGATACATATGGGCTGGGGGGTCTAGGTCTAGACTATATATGTTCTTTGGTTGGTGGTTCAGTCTCTGAGAACCCCAAGGATTCAGGTTAGTTGACTCTGTTAGTCTTTTGTGGAGTCCTTTGGGGCCCACAATCCTTCCCACTATTCTTCCATAAGACTCCCTAAGCTCTATCCACTGTTTGGCTGTGGGTATTTATCTGAGCCAGCTGTTAGTTGCAGCCACTCAGAGGATAGCCATGCTAGACTACTGTCTGTAAACATAACAGAGTATCATTAATAGTGTCATGGACAAGTACTTACACATGAGGTGGTCTCAAGCTGGGCCAGTGATTGGTTGGTCATTCCCTCAGTCTCTGCTTCGTCCCCATTCCTACATTTCTCTTTCTTTCTTTCTTTCTTTCTTTCTTTCTTTCTTTCTTTCTTTCTTTCTTTCTTTCTTTCTTTCTTTCTCCTCACCCTTCCCTTCCCTTCCCTTCCCTTCCCTTCCCTTCCCTTCCCTTCCCTTCCCTTCCCTTCCCTTCCCTTCCCTTCCCTTCCCTTCCCTCCTCCCTCCTTCCCCCTCCCTTCTTCCTTCCTTCCTCTCTCTCTCTCTCTCTCTCTCTCTCTTTTAATTTGTATTGGATATTTTCTTTATTTACATTTCAAATGTTTTCCCCTTTCCTGTCTCGCTCATGGAAACACTATATCCCATCTCCACTCCCCCTGCCTCTAAGAGGGTGCTTCCCCACACACTCACTCCCATCCTCCAGCCCTGGTATTCCCCTGCACTGGGGCATTGAACACCCTCAGGCCCCAGGGCGTCAGCTCTCACTGATGCCAACAAGGCCATCTTCTGCCAAATATGTGGCCAGTGCCATGGGAACTCTGGGGTGGGAGTGGCCTGTTGATACTGTTGCTCCCTCCATGTGGCTGCAAACACCCTCAGCTCCTTCAGTCCCGACTCCATCTCCTCTATCAGGGACCCCTGAGCTCAGTCCAATGGTTGACTGTGAGCTTCCTCCTTTGTATTTGTCAAGCTCTGGCAAAGCCTCTCAGGAGATAGCCATATCAGACTTCTATCAATAAACATTTCCAGGCATCCACAATAATGTCCTGGTTATTGTGGAGCAGTCTCTGAATGGAGCAGTCTCTGAATGGCCTTTCTGATATACTTTGTCTCCATATTTCCTCCTGTAAGTATTTTGTTCCCCCTTCTAAGAAGCACTGAAACATTCACATTTTGGTCTTCCTTCTTTGGCTTCATATGGTCTGTGAATTGAATCTTGGGTGTTCTGAACGTTTGGGCTAATATCCACTTATCAGAGAGTGCATAAGTGAGTGAGTGCTTGTTCTTTTGTGACTGAGTTACCTCACTCAGAATGATATGTTCAGACTCCATCCATTTGCCCAAGAATTTCATGAAGTCATTGTTTTTAATAGCTGAGTAGTATTCCATTTTGTATCACATTTTCTACATCCATTCCTCTGTTGAGGGACATCTGGGTTGTTTCCAGCTTCTATTATAAATATGGCTGCTATGAACATAGTAGAGCTTGGGTCCTTGTTATATGTTGGAGCATCTTTTGGATATATGCCTAGGAGTGGTATTGCTGGGTCCTCAGGTAGTACTATGTCCAATTATTGAGAAACTGCCAGACTGATTTTCAGAGTGGTTGTACCAGCTTAAAATCCCACCAACAATGGAAGAGTGTTCCTTTTTCTCCACATCCTCACCAGCATCTGCTGTCATCTGAGATTTTTATCTTATCCATTCTGACTGGTGTGAAGTAGAATCTCAGAATTGTTTTGATTTTCATTTCCCTGATGACTAAGGATGTTGAACATTTCTTTAGGTGCTTCTCTGCCATTAGAGTTTCCTCAGTTGAGAATTCTCTGTTTAGCTCTGTTCCCCATTTTTAATAGGGTTATTTGGTTCTTTGCATTCTAACTTCTTGAGTTCTTTGAATATATTTAATATTAGCCTGCTATCTGGACCCTCATATAGCAATCTCATGTGAGGCTATGCCAGTGCCTGGCAAATACAGAAGTGGATGCTCACAGTCATCTATTGGATGAAACACAATATCCCTAATGAAGGAGCTAGAGAAAGTACGCAAGGAGCTGAAGGGATCTGCAGCCCTATAGGAGGAGCTTCTCCTTTTCTTCTAGACAGAATAAATTTTGGGTTGAAGGTTTTGTGGGTAGGTTGGTGTCCCTATCACTCCACTGGGGCTTCTGCCTGGCTACAAAAGATGGCCTCTTCAGGTTCCATATCCCCAATGCTGTGTCATAGGTAAGGTCACCCCCACTAATTCTTGGGTGCCTCCCTTTTGCTAGGCACTGTCACATCCTTGAGATGCCCCTACAACCTTTCCACTCCCATCAAATGCAGTTTTCCATTCATTTTCATGACAATCTCTTCATATCTCTTAAGAAAACTGGGAATCGTTCTACTTGAAGATCCAGCTATACCACTCCTGGGCATATACACAAAAGATGCTCCATTCCACAAAGACACTTGCTCAACTATGTTCATAGCAACTTTATTCATAATATCCAGAACCTGGAAACAACATAAGTGTTCCTCAACTGAAGAATGGATAAAGAAAATGTGGTGCATCTACAGATTGGAATACTATTCAACTTTTATAAACAAAGAAATCATGAATTTTACAGGCAAATGGATCGAACTTGAGATTATCATCCTGAGGGATCTAACAGTCCCAAAAGGTCATACACAGTATGTACTCATAAGTGGACATTAGCCAGGCAATAGAGGACAACCATGCTCTATTTCACTGATCCAAAGAAGCTAAATAAGAAGGAAGGCACCCGTGAGGATACTTGACTCTCACCAAAACAATCTGCTTTCTTATAAAACCCAGCATCACCAGCCAAGGGATGGCATCACCTACAATGGCCTGGACCTTCCCACAGCAATCACTAATTTCCATCTTCTCAGAGAAGAATGGCAGGGGGAGTGAGGACTGTAGGAGGGAAGACTTGTAGGAAACAGGGAATGGGGCAGATACTGAGATGTAAAGTGAATAAATGAGTTAATGAAAAATAAAACAATAAAACAATCTCAGTGAAAGAGAGGAGAGAGAGAGAGAGAGAGAGAGAGAGAGAGAGAGAGAGAGAGAGAGAGAGAGAGAGAGAGAGAACTTGCTTGCTTACAGTCCCTATCTTAAGGAGGGATGTTTTATTGAGGTTCTATCCTCTCAGGTGACTTCAGCTTGTATCAAATTAACACAAAACTCTTAAACATACCCTTTTTCTTACCACATCCATTCAGCAAACTATGTGACGAAGCCCTTTGTTTTTATGTGCTTCCTTACTTTTTGTTATTTTAAAGTATTCAACATGAAGCAGTGAATATAATTTATCTCTAGTGTTGTACCCAACAGAATACCAAACAGACACGACTTGAGGCACTGCAATAAACATGTTATTGACCACTATGTATTTGATGGATGTTTGAAACTTCTATAAATAAAATTGACAATCTGAATTTAAGCATGAAGTGACTTTATTGCTAAAGTCAGCCAAATTTCTCACATAGCAACATATTTAGAGGTACTAGTCTTGTTTTGTAGACTTTCTCTTCTGCTTACTTGTTATCTGTCTTATTATGGATTCATTAGTTTGTATTATTGCTAAAGAAGAACCATATACAGAGGCCCACAGCATTCTAGAGAAAATACTTGTTTCTGGTTATAAATAGAGTAACTTCATTTTACCTTTCAACAAGATGATAACAGCAGATACTAATCAACACACGGCTGAATACAAATTTCCCTAGTTAACCTAGTAAAATTTATGAGAAAGAAAATGAAATTTGCTTGACATATCTATTTTTACTCCTAGAATACAACTGTTTGGAAAACTCTATGCAATTCAGATTTTATCTAACATGGATCTGAAATTCATGGTTCATATTGTATAACACATAACTTTTGCAACTGAGAAAATACATGGCTGTATTGCCCGGCATTGCTAAATCACTGCTACCCACTTTCATTTGTGATTCAAAGTCTCTCAAGAGTTGCTCAGCAAGCTTTCACAAAGTGACTTCCTAATACCAGATTACGAAGAGCTTCTGTGTTGGGCAACCCACTACAACAATTCTGAAACATTTAAACACCGTTTGCTCTGCTGTGTGACGTTGTCTTCTCTCCTGAATAATCAGTCACATGGTTTCTCAAGGTAAACACTATTGTCGATAGTAATTTTTTGGAATTGAAGTTGATGCACGTATTTTTAAATCAGTAATTAGCATATTTCCACAACTATGAGTTAAATGAGATAACTATTTCCTCAGCGGTGGACAGTACCTTAAAAGTCAATTCTCAAATTTATTGGATCAATGATTAGAGTTTTTCCTAGGAAGTTGTTGACAATTGCATACTTATTAATATTCATATAGGACTAAAGTCCTCTTTCTTGCTTTCCACCTATATAACAGTTATCCACAGACAATCAAAGTATGAGTTTCAAGGTGCTTTTGAGCAATTACTGTTGTGTAGACATTCCTTACACGAATAATGCGTTTTCTTTACTGTTGAATGATTTTGAGCTTTTATTATATTCTCTAAGGAATTTGTGAACCAAAAATGGGAACCATTGATCTAGATCAAATTGGAAACTGTAATCTCAAAAACTAAATGAAATGGTAAAACATAAATGTAATTTAAATATAAATCTTGCAAAGCTATTCTCATTACCAGCTAGAGAAAAACAATGAAAAGTTTTAAGTTCTTACTATGTAAGCTTAGGTCATGCTCTTATACATTTAGCAGAATTGCTCCTGAATGTAATATTAGTCTAATCATCATTAGAGTGCAAGTTGGTTTATAAAGATTTGAATATTTGTTTTGTAAATGTTTCATGGGTGAAGTAATTAATTAGCATCTAATTAATATCTGTGTTGCTGAGACCATATTTTTAAACCACAGAATCAAGAAAATAGAGAATAGTTAATTATCCATTTCTGATCTCTTCTTTAAAATTCTTCATTGCTAAACTCAACGCACAAAGGAGAAATTAATAAAAATAAATTTGAAGTTTCTTAATTGCACTCTTTTCTTTTTGCCCAATTACTGAAATCCTTTAATGTCTTTTTCATTCTAAAGCATTATTAAATAAATATTTGGGAATATTGTAAAAGATAAGTGTTAGTACTTGAAAATTATATTGGAGAATTTCACTGAAATGCTAAAATGATGAAGATATAATTTAAACTATTAAACTAACACTTACATGAAATATGACTAACCCCAGAGCACTAGGTTAAAAGAACATATGGCAGAGGATGCCTTTGTCTCCATCAGGACATATGAGATACATCTAAAGTTTGTAGTAGTAGAGGATGCTCCACATCCTACTAAATCGACTTAAATTCAGCAAAGTCTGAAATGTGATGAGATCTTTCATTCATTAACTGTGGCAAAATGGACAATGAAGTTACATTTCTTTTTTATTATTTTTATATGTTTTATTAGATATTTTCTTCATTTACATTTCAAATGCTATTCCCAGCTGGGCAGTGGTGGCACATGCCTTTAATCCTAGAACTTGGGAGGCAAAGGCAGGCAGATTTCGAGTCGAGGCCAGCCTGCTCTACAGTGTGAATTCAGGGGCTACAGAGAAACCCTGTCTCAAAAAAAAAAAATCCTCAAATGCTATCCCCTTTCCTAGTTTCCCCTCCAAAATTTCTCTATACTCTCTCCTCTCCCACTGCTCCCCAACCCACCCAGTCCTGCTTCCTGTCCCTGGCATTCCCCTATACTGGGGCATATAATCTTCACAAGATCAAGTGCCTCTCCTCCCATTGATGGCCGACTAGGCCATCCTCTGCTACATATGCAGCTAGAGACATGAGCTCTAGAGGTACTGGTTAGTTCATATTGTTGTTTCTCCTATAGGGTTGCAGACCCCTTCAGCTCTATAATCTGGTTTTCTCAATCTTAACTCAAAACTATAATTGATGCCATATTATGAAATTAAGAGGAATTCTGTAAATTATATGCATTTCATTTTTTATGTATAAACCCATAAAATAGACATATTATGCTATATGTGATAACATATATGTATATATCATTTAATGATTAAATTAAGCTGACCATGCCTGCACATTGCTTCCATTTATCATTTCCTTATAGGAAAACTGAAATCTTATAACTTTTGAACTCTTCATTATTATTTTTCATAGTCATCATCCTCTATAGGAACCCATCAGTATTCTTAAATTCGAACTCAATATAATGTGTTCATTTATCAAACCATCTCCATCCCTCCTAATGTCTGTGTTCCTCAGTCTGTGCACCACTTTTAAGTTTCACATGTGATTGAGATTAAAGAATACCTGTCTCTCTACGCCTGGCTTATTTCATTTACTCTAGGCCATTGCATGTATACAAGCATGATACTTTTCTTATCCATTATACAGTCAACAGATACTTTAATTCTTTCTATTTCTTGGCTATGTGAGCAGTGCCCCAATAAGCTTAGGTTTATAGGCCTTTCCTTGATATTCTGATTTTAGTTCTTTGAATATCTGTCTACTAGTACAGTTGATGTCTCATATAAATGTTTTTATTCTTTCTAATAACTACATGCTGCTTTCCATAATAACTAGACTAACTTATTTCCCACCAAAAATGTGACAGGATTCCTTTTCCCCACATCCTTTCAAGCTCTTGTGTTCTTTGTGGTAATAGCTACTCTATTTGGTGAGGGGTGATCTCTTTTTGTGGCTTAGAATTATATTTTCTTATAACAGTTTTTTTTTTGGTTTGGATTCTTGTGTTTATGCATGTGGATAAGCATAGATAAATATGTTTAATAGGTAAGCCACTATTATTAAGATTCTAGCTTACATTAGATTGCAAAATTTTACAAGTGAAAAATAAGAAATTAAATTATTCAGTGAAAATAATGAGAAGACAACCCAATAAGAAGGACCAGAAAAAGAACTTTGTTATCATGTGATTTTAATGTCTACAGGAGAAAGTGATACTAGAAGAGTTACCCACTATGTGTCATCTACTGACACATGAGAAATGTTCCATCACTTGTGGATGGTCTATATTTCTTCTGTTTACAATTCAATTTTCCATATTTTATGATAAAAGAAGAAAATACGCTAATTATATTGATTTTAATAGTATAACTTTTTGAGTTGTATCATTTCTTTAGCCAAACCAACATCTGGAATAAAGTCAATTTAGATGAAGTCAACATTATTCCTTATTCACTTCTGTATCAGGAACAAGTCTTATTCAAAGTCTTCTTAAGAACTGATTTAACATCAGCTATCTCCATTTGTAGTCATCAAATGAACACATCAAGTGAACACAGATCCCTGGCAACATTGTGATCACAAGGAGTCTAAGTCAGTAAGCAAGGTGTTAGTAGAGCAAGGGCTCAAGTTCCTCATATCTGTGGTGCACTAGAATTTACCTACAAGAAGTGCAGAAGTAAAGATGGAGCATAGATTGAGAGATTGGCCAACCAATGAGTGCCCCAATTTGAGCCCCATCCATTGGGAAAAAGCCAATCCCTGGCACTATTAATGATATTCTGTTATGTTTGCAGACAGGAGCCTAGTATAACTGTCTTCTTAGAGGCTTCATCCAGCAGATGGTGGAAAA
This sequence comes from Mus musculus, assembly GCF_000001635.26. Taxonomy (NCBI): domain Eukaryota; kingdom Metazoa; phylum Chordata; class Mammalia; order Rodentia; family Muridae; genus Mus; species Mus musculus. Next base: position 49,863,446 of record NC_000078.6, on the reverse strand, counting down.
AGATGCAGAGTCCCACAGCCAAACAAACAATAGGCAGATTTGGAGAGTCCTATAGTAGAGCAGGGGTCAGTGGGGGTGGGGCAGGGGAAGTAAGGCAGCCAAAGTGGTTAAGGACACTATAAGAAGACCTACAAAGTAAACTAGCCTGGGACCATGTAGCTCACAGAGAATGAACCATCAACCAAAGAATATGCATGGACTGGACCTAGCACCCTTAAACATATGTAGCAGATGTGTGGCTTGTTCTTCATTTAAGTTCTTTAGTAATTGGAGTGGGGAACTTTCTCTGACTCTGTTAAAGGCCTCTGGATTCCTTTCTCATAGCTGGGCTGTCTCTTCTTGTCTCAGTGGTAGAGGATGTGCTTAGACCTGAGTGACCTGATGTACTAGAGTGGGTGGGTACCCTTTTCCTTAGAGAAGGACAGGTGGGAATGGAGGAGAGAGTATGAGGGTGGGACTGGTAGAGGAAGGAGGGGGCTGTGATCAGACTATAAAGTTACAAATAAATTGATGGTGAAGGAAAATTTTGGATCTGGTAAGCAGGACATATATTGAGTCACCAAGTCTTCACACTAGTGCTTTTTAGAATAACCTGAACATGATCCTAAAATACCCTCTACATGCTGAACTAATAAGTATGGGAATGTAGTTTTTTGGGGGGTTTGTTGTTGTTGGTTGGTTGGTTGATTGATTTTTTTTATAATTGGGTGATTTTGCTTTATGTTATTTTCTTTTTCTTTTTTTTCAATTTTTTTTTCTTTTTTTGTTTGTTTTGTTTTTGTTTTTTAAATTTTTTTATTACGTATTTTCCTCAATTACATTTCCAATGCTATCCCAAAATTCCCCCATATTCTCCCCCCCACTCCCCTACCCACCCATTCCCACTTTTTGGCCCTGAAATTCCCCTGTACTGGGGCATATAAAGTTTGCAAGTCCAATGGGCCTCTCTTTCCAGTGATGGCCGACTAGGCCATTTTTTGATACATATGCAGCTAGAGTCAAGAGCTCCAGGGTACTGGTTAGTTCATAATGTTGTTGCACCTACAGGGTTGCAGATCTCTTTTGCTCCTTGGATACTTTATCTAGTTCCTCCATTGGGGGTCCTGTGATCCATCCAATGGCTGACTGTGAGCATCCACTTCTGTGTTTGCTAGGCCCCGGCCTAGTCTTACAAGAGACAGCTATATCAGGGTCCTTTCAGCAAATGCTTGCTAGTGTATGCAATGGTGTCATCGTTTGGAGGCTAATTATGGGATGGTTTTCTTAATTTAATTTCATCTGTAATTCATTTTTTACACTCCACAATCTACTCCCTGCCCCTCCCTATCCACCATCCAACTGCTCCACATACTACACCTCCTCTCCACCCTACCCCATCTCAATGTCGATGCCACCACCCCCTGGCCCACCTGACCTCCAAACTCCTTGGGGCCTCCAGTCTCCTAAGGTCCTGGTGGCTCATCTCTGAATGAATCCAGACCCAGCAGTCCTCCATTCTACATGTGTTGGGGGCCTTACATCAGATGGTGTATGTTGCCTGCTTGGTGGTCCAGTGCTTGAGAGATCTCAGGGTTCCAGACCAACGAAGGCTGCTGGTCCTCCTACAGGGTTGTCTGGCTCCTCAGCCTCTTCCTACAGGGTTGTCTGGCTCCTCAGCCTCTTCCAGCGTTCCCCAATTCAACAACAGGGTCAACTGCATCTGTCCATTGGTTGGGTGCAAATAACTGCATCCGACTCTTTCAGTTGCTCTCAAGATCTTTCTGAGGATAGTCATGGCAGATCCCTCCCTGTGATCACTCCATAGCCTCAGCAATAGTGTCAGGCCCTGGAACCTCCCCTTGAGCTGGATCCCACTTTGGGTCTGTCACTGGACCTTCCTCTTCTCAGGCTCCTCTCCATTTCCATCCCTGCAGTTCTTTCAGACAGAAACAATTATGGGTCAGAGATGTGACTGTGGGATGGCAACCCCATCCCTCACTTGATGTCCTGTCTTCTTGCTGGTGGTGGGCTCTATAAGATCCCTCTCCCTACTGTAGGGCATTTCATCAAAGGTCTCTCCCTATAAGTCCTAGGAGTCTCTCACCTCCCAGGTCTCTGGTACATTCTGCAGGTCCCCACAACCTCCTATTTCCTGAGGTTGTCTGTTTACATTCTTTCTGCTGGCCCTCGGGGCTTCAGTCCTTTTCCCTTACCTAATATCAGATCAGGTTCCCCTGTACTCCCCCACTGCCCCCACCCCGTGCACATTTCCTCCAAAGTCCCTCTCTCCCTCTCTCCCTTCCTCCCTACTTCCTTCCCTCCCTCCCTCTTGTGGTTGCTCTCTTCTCCCTCCCAAGTGGGACTGAGGCATCCTCACTTGGGCACTTCAGCTTGTTGAGCCTTTTGAATTTGATAGACTGTATCTTGTGTATTCTGTATGGTTTTTTTTTTCTTTTCTTTTACTTTTTTGTGTGGATAATATCCACTTATTAGTGAGTACATATCATGCATGTCTTTTTGGGTCTGAGTTACCTCACTCAGGATGATATTTTCTAGTTCCATCCATTTACCTGCAAAAGTCAGGATGTCCTTGTTCTTAATATCTGAGTAGTATCCCATTGTGTAAATGAACCACATTTTCTGCATCCATTCTTCTGTTGTGGGACATCTAAATTGTTTCCAGCTTCAGGCTATCACAAACAAGGCTATGAACACAGTGGTACATGTGCCCTTGTGGAACGGTGGAGCATCTTTTGAGTATATTCTCAAGAGTAGTACAGCTGGGACTTCAGGCAGATCTATTTCCAATTTTCTGAGGGACCTCCTGACTTATTTCCAGAGTGGTTGCACCAGTTTGCAATCAAACCAGAAATGGAGGAGTATTCATCTTTCTCTACATCCTCTTCAACACATGTTGTCAACTGAGGTTTTGATCTTAGCCATTCTGACTGGTGTAAGGTAGAATCTCAGGGATGTTTTGTTGCATTTCTCTGACCACTAAGGACTTTGAACATTTCTTTAGTTATTTCTCAGCCATTCAAGATTCCTCTGTTGTGAATTCTCAGTTATTTTTTTACCCCATTTTTTTGATTGAGTTGTTTGGGTCTTTTGGTGATTAACTTCTTGTGTTCTCTATACATCCTGGATATTAGCCCTCCATTGGATGTGAGGTTAGTGACAATCTCCCAATTAGTGAGTTGCCAATTTGTCCTATCATCTATGTCCTTTGCCTTACCAAAGCTTTTCAGTTTTATGAGATCAATTCTTGATCTCAGAGCATGAGCCATTGGAGTTATGTTTAGGAAATTTCCCCCTTTCCCAATGAGTTCAAGACCCTTTCCCACTTTCTCTTCTATTAGTTAGATTCAGTGTATCTGGTTTTATGTTGAGGTCATTGATCTACTTGGACCTCAGCTTTGTACAAGGTGACATATATATGGGTCTATTTTCATTCTTCTACATACAGCCAATTAGAACAGAATCATTCATTGAAGATGCTTTTCTTTTTTCCATTGTATATTTTGGGTGTCTTTGTCAAAGATCAAGTGGGGGTATGTGTGTGGTTTTATTTTGGGGTCTACAATTCGATTTCATTGATCAATATGACTGTCTCTGTACCCAAACCATGCAGTTTTTATCACAATAGCTCTGTAGTGAAGCTTGAGGTCAGGGATGTGGATTCCTCCTCCTGCCCTACCCCCTCCAATGTTTTCTTTTTTTTCTATTTTTATTAGGTATTTTCTTCATTGATATTTCAAATGCTATCCAGAAAGTCCCATACACGCCCCTGACTCCCCTACTCACGCACTACCACTTCTTGGCCCTGGTGTTCCCCTATACTGGGGCATATAAAGTTTGCAAGACCAAGGGGCCTCTCTTCCCAATGATGGCTGACTAGGCCATCTTCTGCTACATATGCAGCTAGAGACATAAGTTCTGAGGTTACTGGTTAGTTCATATTGTTGTTCCAACTATGGGGTTACAGACCTCTTCAGCTCCTTGGGTACTTTCTCTAGCTTCTCCATTAGGGGCCCTGTGATCCATCCAATAACTGTGAGCATCCACTTCTGTGTTTGCCAGGCACTGGCATAGCATCACAAGAGACAGCTATATCAGGGTCCTTTCAACAAAATCTTGTTGGCATATGCAATAGTGTCTGCATTTGGTGGCTGATTATGGGATGGATCACCAGGTGGGGCAGTCTCTGGATGGTCCATCTATACATCTCAGCCTCAAACTTTGTCTCTGTAACTCCTTCAGGGGGGGGGGTAAGGTCCCAATTCTAAGAAGAAGTGAATTATCCACACTTTGGTCTGCTTTCTTCTTGATTTTTTTGAGGTTTTGCAAATTGTATCTTAGATATTCTAAGTTTCTGGGTTAATATCCACTTACCAGTGAGTGCATATCATGTGAGTTCCTTTGTGACTGGGTTATCTCACTCAGGATAATGCCCTCCAGATCCATCAATTTGCCTAGGAATTTCATAAATTCATTGTTCTGAATTGCTGAGTAGTACTCCATTGTGCAAATGTACCAATTTTTCTGTATCCATTCCTCTGTTGAAGGACATCTGGGTTCTTTCAAGTTTCTGGCTATTATGAATAAGGCTGCTTTGAACATAGTGGAGCATGTGTTCTTATTACCAGTTGGAACATCTTCTGGATATATGCCCAGGAGATGTATTACTGGATCCTCCAGTAGAACTATGTCCAATTTTCTGAGGAACTTCCAGATTGATTTCCAGAGTGGTTGTACAAGCTTGCAATCGAACCAACAATGGAGGAGTGTCCCTCTTTCTTCACATCCCCACCAGCATCTGCTGTCACATGAATTTTTGATCTTAGCCATTCTGACTGGTGTGAGGTGGAATCTCAGGGATGTTTTGGTTTGCCTTTCTCTGATGATTAAGGATGTTGAACGTTTTTTTCAGGTGCTTCTCAGCTATTCTATATTCCTCAGTTGAGAATTCTTTGTTTAGCTTTTTGCCTCATTTTTAATGGGGTTATTTGATTTTCTGGAGTCTACTTTCTTGAGATATATATATATATATTGGATATTAGTCCCCTATCTGATTTAGAATTGGTGAAGATCCTTTCCCAAACTATTGTTGGCCTTTTTTTCCTATTGACAGTATCTTTTCCCTTACAGATGCTTTGCAATTTTATGATGTCCCATTTGTCAATTCTCAATCTTAGAGCACAAGCCATTGCTGTTCTGTTCAGGAATTTTTCCCCTGTGCCCAGATATTCGAGGCTTTCCCCCACTTTCTCCTCTATAAGTTTCAGTGTCTCTGGTTTCATGTGGAATTCCTTAATCCACTGAGTCTTGACCTTAGTACAGAAAGATAAGAATAGATCAATTCGCATGCTCCTACATGATAACCACCAGTTGTGCCAGCACCATTTGCTGAAAATGCTGTCTTTTTTCCACTGGATGGTTTTAACTCCCTTATCAAAGATCAAGTGACCATAGGTGTGTGGGTTCATTTCTGGGTCTTCATTTTTATTCCATTGGTTTACTTGTCTGTCGCTATACCAGTACCATGCAGTTATTTTTACAGTTGCTCTGTAGCACAGCTTGAGGTCAGGCATGGTGATTCCACCAGAGATTCTTTTATCACTGAGAATAGTTTTTGCTATCCTAGAATGTTTAGTTATTCCAGATGAATTTGCAAATTTCCCTTTCTAGTACATTGAAGAATTGAGTTAGAATTTTGATGGGGATTACATTGAATCTGTTGATTGCTTTCAGCAGGATAGCCATTTTTACTATATTGATCCTGCCAATCCATGAGCATGGGAGATCTTTCCATCTTTTGAGATCTTCTTTGATTTCTTACTTCAGAGACTTGAAGTTCTTATCATACAGATCTTTCACTTCCTTAGAGTTATACCAAGGTATTTTCTATTATTTGTGACTATTGTGAAGGGTTTTGTTTCCCTAATTTCTTTCTCAGCTTGTTTATCCTGTGTATAGAGAAAGGCCCTTGACTTGTATGAGGTAATTTTATATCCAGGTACTTTACTGAAGCTGTTTATCAAGTTTAGGAGTTCTCTGATGGAAGTTTTAGAGTCTCTTATATATATTATTATATTGTCTGCAAATAGTGATATTTTGACTTCTTCTTTTCCAATTTGTATCCCCTTGACCTCCTTTTGTTGTGTAATTGCTCTGGCTAGGACTTCAAGTATTATATTGAATAGGTAGGGAGAAAGTGGGCAGCCTTGTCTAGTCCCTGATTTTAATGGGATTGCTTCCAGCTTCTCACCATTTACTTTGATGTTGCCTACTGGTTTGCTGTAGATTGCTTTTATTATGTTTAGGTATGGGCCTTGAATTCATGATCTTTCCAAGACTTTTATCATGAATGGGTATTGGATTTTGTCAAATGCTTTCTCAGCATCTAATGAAATGATCATGTGGTTTTTTTCTTTGAGTTTGTTTATATACTAGATTGTGTTGATGGATTTCCTTATATTAAACCATCCCTGCATCCCTGGAATGAAGCCTACTTGGTCATGATGGCTGATTATTTTGATGTGTTCTTGGATTCGGTTAGCAAGAATTCTATTGAGTATTTTTGAATCGATATTCATAAGGGAAAGTGCTCTGAAGTTCTCTATCTTTGTTGGGTCTTTATGTGGTTTATGTATCAGAGTAATTGTGGCTTTGTAGAATGAATTGGGTAGAGTACCTTCTGTTTCTATTTTGTGGAATAGTTTGAGAAGAACTGCAATTAGGTTTTCTTTGAAGGTCTGATAGAATTCTGCACTAAAACCATCTTGTTCTGAGCTTTTTTTGGGGGGGGGAGTGGGAGACTATTAATGACTGCTTCTATTTCTTTAGAGGATATAGGACTGTTTAGGTCCTTAATCTGATCCTGATTTAATTTTGATACCTGGTATCTGTCTAGAAATTTGTCCATTTCATCCAGGTTTTCCAGTTTTACTGAGTAGCCTTTTGTAAAATGATCTGATGGTGCTTAGGATTTCCTCAAGATCTGTTGTTATGTCTCCCTTTTCATTTCTGATTTTATTAATTAGGTTGCTGTCCCTGTGCCCTCTAGTTAGTATGGCTAAGAGTTTATCTATCTTGTTGATTTTCTCAAAGAAACAACTCCTGGTTTGGTTGATCCTTTGAATAGTTCTTTTTGTTTCCACTTGGTTGATTTCAACCCTGAGTTTGATTATTTCCTGCCTTCCACTCCTTTTGGGTGAATTTGCTTCCTTTTTTTCTAGACCTTTTAGGTGTGCTGTCAAGTGTATGCTCTCTCCAGCTTCTTTTTGGAGGCACTCAGAGCTATGAGTTTTCCTCTTAAGAATGCTTTCATTGTGTCCAATAAGTTTGGGGATGTTGTGGCTTCATTTTCACTAAACTCTAAAGGGTCTTTACTTTCTTTATTTCTTCCTTGACCATGATATCATTGAGAAGAGTGCTGTTCAGTTTCCATGTGAATGTTGACTTTGTATTATTTATGTTGTTATTGAAGATCAGCCTTAGTCCATAGTTATCTGATAGGATGCATGGGACAATTTCAATATTTTTGTATCTGTTGAGGCCTGTTTTGTGACCAATTATATGGTCATTTTTGGAGAAGGTACCATGAGGTCCTGAGAAGAAGGTAAATCCTTTTGTCTTAGGATGAAATGTTCTGTAGATATCTGTTAAATCCATTTGTTTCATAACTTCTGTTAGTTTCACTGTGTCTCTGTTTAGTTACAGTTTCCAGGATCTGTCCACTGATGACACTGGGGTGTTGAAGTCTCCCACTATTATTGTGTTGGGTGCAATGTGTGCTTAGATCTTTACTAAAGTTTCTTTAATGAATGTGGCTGTTCTTGCATTTGGAACATTGATATTCAGAATTGAGAGTTCATCTTGGAAGATTTTAACTTTGATGAGTATGAAGTGCCCCTCCTTGTCTGTTTTGATAACTTTGGGTTGGAAGTCAATTTTATTCGATATTAGAATGGTTATTCCAGCTTGTTTCTTTGGACCATTTGCTTGGAAAATTGTTTTCCAGCCTTTCATTCTGAGGTAGTGTCTGTCTTTTTCCCTGAGATATGTTTCCTGCAAGCAGCAAAATGTTGGGTCCTGTTTGTTTAGCCAGTCTATTAGTCTATATCTTTTTATTGGGGAGTTGAGTACATTATTGTTAAGAGAAATTAAAAAAAAAAAACAATTGTTGCTTCCTTTTAATTTTGTTGTTAAAGTTAGGATTCTATCCTTGTGGCTCTCTTCTTTTAAGTTTGTTGAAGGATTACTTTCTTGCTTTTTTCTAGGGCGTGGTTTCCATCCTTGTGTTGGTGTTTTCCCTTTATTATTCCTTGAAGGTCTCTATTAGTGGAAAGATATTGTGTGAATTTTGTTTTGTCATGGAATACTTTGGTTTCTCCATCTATAATAATTGAGAGTTTTGCTGGGTATAGTAGCCTGGGCTGGCATTTTTGTTCTCTTAGTGTCTATATAACATCTGTCCAGGATCTTTTGGCTTTTATAGTCTCTGGTGAGAAGTCTGGAGTAATTCTGATAGGCCTGCCTTTATATGTTGCTTGACCTTTTTCCCTTACTGCTTTTAATATTCTGTCTTTATTTAGTACATTTGCTGTTCTGATTATTATGTGTGGAGAAGAATTACTTTTTTGGTCCAGTCTATTTGGAGTTCTGTAGGCTTCTTGTGTGTTCATGGGCATCTCTTTCCTTAGGTATGGGAAGTTTTCTTCTATAATTTTGTTGAAGATATTTGCTGGCCTTTTAAGTTGAAAATCTTTATTTTCATCTACTCCTATTATCTGTAGGTTTGGTCTTCTCATTGTGTCCTGGATTTCCTGGATGTTTTGAGTTAGGATCTTTTTGCATTTTGCATTTTCTTTGATTGTTGTGTCCATAGTCCCTATGGAATCTTCTGCATCTGAGATTCTCTTCCATCTCTTGTATTCTGTTGCTGATGCTTGCGTCCATGGTTCCTGATTTCTTTCCTAGGGTTTCTTTCTTTTTTTTCCCAGACAGGGTTTATCTGTATAGCCCTAGCTCTCCTGGAACTCAGTTTGTAGGCCAGGCTGGCCTTGAACTCAGAAATTCACCTGCCTCTGCCTCCCAAGTGCTAGAATTAAAGGTGTGTCCCACCACTGCCCAGCTTTCCTAGGGTTTCTATCTCCTGAGTTTTCTCCCTTTGGGTTTTCTTTATTGTTTGTACTTCCATTTTCAGAACCTGGAATGTTTTGTTCAATTCCATCACCTGTTTGGTAGTGTTTTCCTGTAAATCTCTAAGGGATTTTTTTGTTTCCTCTTTAAAGGCTTCTAGCTGTTTATCTGTGTTTTCCTATATTTCCTTCTTAAAGTCCTCCTTCATCATCATGAGAAGTGACTTTTGATCCATGTTTTTCTTTTCTGGTGTGATGGTATATCCAGGACTTGCTATGATGTGAGATTTTGGTTCTGATGATGCCATGTAACCTTGGTTTCTGTTGCTTCTGTTCTCATGCTTTCCTCTTGCCATCTGATTATCTCAAGTGCTTGCTTCCCTCAACATATCTGATTGGATCCTGTCCTTCATATAATCCCAGTTAATTCAGGTCTCCTTAGAGGCCAGCTTTCTCTGTGATCCTTTGATTGTGGGATCCTGTGAACCTGAGATTCTGGGTGTGTCAGAGTTCTTGGCAAAAAACCTCCTTTGAGACCCTGAAATACTTGTGTTACCCAGATCCTGTTATCCTGGGATCCTGTTGTCCTAAGATCCTGGGCGTGTTACAGTGCCTAGAAATGGTGTCTGTCTCATTTGAGGACCGTGGAGCTGTCTCGTCTGTTGGAAATCAAGGTAAACCAGAACTGATGAAAAGGAACAGGAGTCTCTGCTCCAGAAGGGCTCTGGTGTCCTTGTTCCTGCTGTCACAGGCCTGTCACAATTTTCCAGTCTTTTTGAATATAGACCTTTATAGTAGAATCTGATGATTTTTGAATTTTTCTGTTTCTGTTGTTCTATCTCCCTTTTCATTTCTGATTTTATTGATATGGATACTGCCTCTTGGCCCTTTAGTTAGTTAGCTGGTGTTTATCTATCTTGTTGATTCTTTCAAAGAACCAGATTTTGGTTTTGCTGATTCTTTGTAGTGTTTTCTTTGTTTCTATTTGGTTAATTTCTGCCCTGAGTTTGACTATTTCCTGCCTTCTAATCCTCGTGGGTGAGTTTGCTTCTTTTTGCTCTAGGACTCTCATGTGCAGTAAAGTTCTTAGTGTAAGATCTCTCCAGTTTCTTTTCCCAGGAACTTTGTGCGATGAACTTTCCTCTTAGCACTGCTTTTATTGTGTCCCATAGGTTTGGTTATGATGTGTCAACAATTTCATTAAATTCCAGGAAGCCTTTAAGTTCTTCCTGACAAAGTTATCTGGGTAATGAGTTTCAACCTGTATGTGGGCTTTCTGTAGTTTTTGCTGGTTATTAAAGACCAGCCTTAGGCCATAGTGGTCTGATAGGATGCATGGTATTATTTCAATCTTCTTGTATCTGTTGAGGTTTGTTTTGTGACCAATTATATGGTTGATTTTGGAGAAGGTACCATGAGTTGCTGAGTAAAAGGTGTATTCTTTTGCTTTAAGGTGAAATGCTCTCTAGATATCTGGTAAGTCCATTTGGTTCACAACCTCTCTTAGTTTCACTGTGTGTCTGTTTAGTTTCTGTTACAATATCTGTCCATTGTTAAGAGTGGGATGTTAAAATCTTCCACTATTATTGTGTGGGGTTCAATGTGAGTTTTGAGTTTTAGTAAAATTTCTTTTCTGAAACTGGGTGCTCTTGCATTTGGGGCATATATGTTTGGAATTGAGACTTTCTCTTGGTGTATTTTCCCCTTGATGAATATGAAGTGTTCTTCTTCATCACACTTGATAACTTTGGTTGAATGTCTATTTTATTGGATATTAGGATGGCAACTCCTGCTTGTTTCCTTGGACAATTTGCTTGGAAGTCCTTTTTCCATATTTTTACTCTCAGATATTGCCTGTCTTTGTTGTTGAGGTGTGTTTGTTTTATGTAACAAAATGCTGGATCTTGTCTGCATATCCAGTCTGTTAGCTTATGTCTGTCTTTTTATAGGTGAATTGAGACCATTAATAATGAGAGATATTAAAGAGAGGTGACTGTTTGTTCCTGTCATGCTTGTTTTTGTAGGTGGTTTTATGTGCTTGTGGCTCTCTGCTTTTTAGTTTGTTGTGAGATGCTTAATATCTTGTCCTTTCTTTGGGCCAGGTATCTTCCTTGTGATGGAGTTTTCCTTCCAGGATCCTCTGTGATGCTGGGTTTGTAGATAGATACTGTTTGAATTTGGTGTTATCCTGGAATATTTTGGTTTCTCTATCTATGTTGATTGAGAGTTTTGCTGGGTATAGTAACCTGGGCTGGCATTTGTGTTCTCTTAGAGTCTGCATGACCTCTGACCAGGCTCTTCTGGCTTTCATAGTCTCTGTTGAAAAGTCTGGTATAATTCTGATAGGTCTACCTTTGTATGTTACTTGGCCTTTATATATGTTACTTTTTCCCTTGCAACTTTTAATATTGTTTCTTTTCTCTGTGCAGTTAGTGTTTTGATAATTATGAGACGAGAAGATTTTCTTTTCTGATCCCATTTATTTAGTATTCTATAGGCTTCTTGAACCTTTATGTCCATCTCTTTTTTAGGTTGGCGAAGTTTTCTTCTATGATTTTGTTGAAGACATTTTGAGGTCCTTTGAGCTGGGAATCTTCCTTCTCCTCTATTCCATTTATTCTTAGATTTGGTCTTTCTATTGTGTCCGGAATTATCTGGATGCTTTGGTTTAGGAGTTTTTTATATTTTGAATTTTATTTGACAATTGTGTTAATACCTTCTACCATATCTTCTACACCTGGAATTCTCTCTTTATAAATGAAATTGGTCTGAAGTTCTCTTTCTTTGTTGGGTCTTTGTGAAGGTTAGGTATCATTGTAATTGTGGCTCTATAGAATGAATTGGGTTGAATACCTTCTGTTTCTATTGTATGAAATGGTTTGAGGAGAGTTGGAATTAGGTCTTCTTTGAAGGTATGATAGAACTCTGCACTAAACCCATCTGGTCCTGGGCTTTTTTTGATTGAAAGACTATTAATGACTGCTTCTAATTCTTTAGGGGATATGGGCTATTTAGATTGATAATCTTATCTGGATTTAATTTTGATACCTTTTATCTGTCTAGAAAATTGGGCATTTCATCCAGATGTTCCAGTTTTGTTGAGAATAGCCTTTTGTAGTAGGATCTGATGATGCTTTGGATTTCCTCAGGTTCTGTTGTTTTGTCTCCCTTTTCATTTCTGATTTTGTTAATTAGGATACTTTTCCTGCACCCACTAGTGAGTCTGGCTAAAGTTTCATCTATCTTGATGATTTTCTCAAAGAACCAGTTCCTGGTTTGGTTGATTCTTTCTATGGTTTTTTGTTTGTTTGTTTGTTTGTTTGTTTCTTCTTGGTTGATTTCAGTCCTGAGTTTGATTATTTCCTGCCATCTACTCCTCTTGGGTGAATTTGCTTCCTTTTGTTATAGAGCTTTTAGGTGTGCTGTCAAGCTGTTAATGTATGCTCTTTCTAGTTTCTTTTTGGCAGCACTCAGGGCTATGAGTTTTCCTCTTAGCAATGCTTTCATTGTGTCCCATAAGTTTGGCTATGTTGTGGCTTCATTTCATTAAACTCTAAAAAGTATTTATTTTCTTTCTTTATTTCTTCCTTGACCAAGGTATCATTGAGTAGAGTATTGTTCAGTTTCCACATGAATGTTGGCTTTCTATTATTTATGCTGTTATTGAAGATCAGCCTTAGTCCATGGTGATCTGATGGGATGCATGGGATAATTTCAATCTGTTCAGGCCTGTTTTGTGACCGATTATATGGTCAACTTTGGAGAAGGTACCATGAGGTGCTAAGAAGTGAGTGTCTGGGATGTATCTGGATATGGAGTCTTCAGGGGAGCAGAACAACTAGTGGTCTGCCCCAGCAGCAAGGACCAGGTGGAAGGGAGGCCATAGTTTTTAAACAGCATTCAGACAACTTTAAAGACAACTCTAAGTTAATATCTAGTGGTTTGTCTTTTCCAGCCTTCAAATTTCTACAAATGAAACAACATCAACAAGACTGGTTGTTATGCAGTATTAAGTAATTGAGGAATAGAACACTTTAGGAATCTTTACATGACTGATTCTTGCTGAGAAATATGTTGACTATAATATAAAAGAATTCTGATTTTCTAAAAGTTAATGTTAAACCCCTTAGAATAGAAAGAGAAAAAACCTGAAGGGACATAACATTGTGTGCTGTTTTAATAATATTATTATGAGTTTCTCAGGATCTAGTATCATCTAGGAGAACAGCCTCTGAAAACTCACTGAGATGAGTTTAGTCTCTGGACATACATGTAACAAATTATCTTGGAGTTGGCTGAAGTGAGAAAACTCAGTTTGAAATCAGGTAGCACTATTCTCTGGTCTTTGGTCCTGAACTGCGAAAGAAAAAGCTAGCTGAGCACGAGAATACATTGCTCTCTTTATCCTGGCCTCAGATGCAATGAATGTGACAAGCTGTTTCAAGCCCTAACACTTTGAGTTCCTCTTGCTGATGGACTGTACCGTTGAACAGGAACTGGGAGCCAAGAACAAACAGGTCCGTGTGTTGTTTTGGTCAAGTCATTTTGTCATAATAGAAAATAAAGTAACAGACAAAACATTGCTTTATGATTTCGGCAACTTAAGAATGGGTGATATGCAACAAGAAGAAATTGAAGGAGGTAAAACTTAAGAAACAGCACAACCTATAAGATCATATTGGATCATAATATACCTTAAGGAGTATTGGATTTAGGATTGTGTTACAAAATTAATTATCAGTGTTTGTTTTTATAGGTGACATTTATGGCAATGGCTAATAAAAGATGTAAGAAGGCTCAAATTCAGATTTATTTTATTTGCATAAATACTTATAATGTTTTTTCATTTGAACTGATGCTTGAATTTTAAAATGTTTAGGTAAACCATTTATCCAAAAATTTGTCTTACACTAAATTTTGTTATAAATAAATGCATATTTGTTATATAGCAATGCTATTTAATTTTATATTGCAATATCAGTAGGACTAACAGACTATTTGTGGTTATAAATACATGAACATTTAAAAAAGCATACAATCTTAGTATAAGTTAAATCAAATATGTAGTTCAATATCTTTGAAAGAAGATTGGGGAAAGTTAAAATAAAGTAAGTTTCCTGAATTCCCTTTGAGAAATAAGTAATTGATGTTTGGGGTTCTTGGCTATTTATACTACTTCTATATTTATAATAATTACTCATATTTGGCATATGCTCAAAAACCTGTATTAAAGACTGGATATTAAAATAAACTTTCCCATTTCTTCTATAAACCTAGTTTTTGAAAATATACTATTTTGTCAACTTTTATATATTTGATGAATTAACCTTGAACTCTTCATTTATTCATACTTGAAATTGATTCTCTCAAATGTAATCTAGGAAATAATAAGATATTAATCTCTTATTTTATTCAAAATAAGCATCAACTACATTGTCCATGTCATGCACATAAAGGACATTGTGCCAGAATACAATTTGAGGTATTTTACTGGGAATGCTGACAGGCAAATTTTGATGTCAATGTACCAAACCACATGGGTTCTTCCAGTGAATCTAAACTGATCATTTTCTGAGCTTGTCATTTTTAAGCTAACTAAATGTCTTAAAAATATGATTTTGCTGAAATTACAGTTTTTTTATTTGATGTTTACAGCATAGTCTAGGACTTTTAAGCTTATTATTATTATTAATGAAATAGATGTCACTCCAAGAAGCTTTTGAAAATTACATATAAACTTTGTTTAGTTTATGATGAAATGATAGTTATAACAACTCATACAACCTCCTACTGACAAGAAAATTGTGCACAAAAAGTCCCAAACTACTATGTCAGATTCCTAAAAAAAATAATTTGTCTAAACCTGAAATATTGAGAGTAATGTTGCTTATACACGTGTGGAATAAAAGTGTTCTTAATTTTCAAAATGACAAGACTTTTTAGTTAAACCATGTCACATTTATGACAAGAGAAAAACTACTTATTTTGGCAGCTTGAGACTTAATGAAGCATTTAAGTATCAATACAAGGCTTCATTAAATAGAAACATATGGCAAACCGTATCATTATTTAGTTATTCAAATGTGAAGAACTGTGAGAGATTAACAATGTAAATAATACCTAGTTCATGAATCACTTCATTACTGAGTTTCTGAAAATATTTAATAGATCATTATACATCTTGCCACTGCATTTGCAACTATAATAAGAATTAATTGTAGTGGTCATATTTTATCAAAACTTAATATGTGAACAAAAGTTTTAAATAAAGAGAGTCTCTACTGTAAAACGTGTATTTTCTGGACCCCTGTCACTCAGAATGGATCAAACATCAAACCTTTTATTGAATTTATTATTGGTAAGTTTGTATCTCTTCTTCTAAGGGAAAATTTCTTGTCTCTCAGACATTCTAAACATATTTTCCTGAATTTATATTACTAAGTTGCAACTACCATGTTTTATATTTTCAAACCAACATGACAAGACCTCTATCTCTATACCCTTAACAAAGATTCACATGCAATTTTCATATCGTGCTTATTCAAAGAAAGATGTTGACAGGCCAGAATAGATCAATAAATACCAGGGACAAATAAGGTTTTCTGCTGCCTCTGATATATACTATATGCATATATAGTCAAATTTACTTCTGTTGTTATTGATGTCACACTTTTCAAAGCTTAATAAAAAATCCTTAAATATTTTGCTTTGTTTCTCTAAACTATTTTGATATACTGTTGAATGTGTACCAATGCCATATTTATGTATACATGACAATAAAATATTATTGAGAGTCCTTTGTTACTCCACAGATACTTATTAAATCTTAATGAAGCAATGTTTTATGATATAGTTGGAATATATCTGGGTTGTTTGTAGATGATTTATATTAAAACTGGAAGAAAACTTGGATGGCATCCAGTGGCTAATGATTATACTCTGCATAGTGTTACTGAAAACAGAACAACATTATCTTACATTGAATATTTAATCCAAATTATTTTAATGTACCTTAGAAAATGAATATAAATGGTGACTAATAGGCATACAATTAAATAATATAAAAACACAGACGCATATTTTCAACTGAAACTGGAATGTATGCAATGATCTTTGAAATGAGATATGGGACAGCTGTTCCGCAAGGAAAGATGCACAGCATTTCTGGAATGTCATGTGGAACAAGAGCTGATGAGTTCAGACCCCAACTATACATGGCAGTCCGGAACACAGTCCACATCTTCAGTGTGTTCAGAAATCAACCAGCTCATTCAAAAAAGCTGAAAATATATAACTATAATGAAACCAAAGGTCATATTCACTCATTATGTGGGAAGACTCATAACTTTTTAGAGTTCCGTTAAATTCATGTGAAGAAAAATTTAATGTTCACAGTTTCCTTCACAAAATGAAATTCCTAGGCAAATTCATGGACCTGGAGGGCATCATCCTGAGTGAGGTAACCCAATCACAAAGGAACTAATACAATATGTACTCACTGATAAGTGGATATTAGCCCAGAAACTTAGGATACCCAAGATATAAGATACAATTTGCTAAACGCATTAAACTCAAGAAGATCGAAGACCAAAGTGTGGACACTTTGCCCCTTCTTAGAACTGGGAACAAAACACCCATGGAAGGAGGTACAGAGACAAAGTTTGGAGCTGTGATGAAAGGATGGAGCATCTAGAGACTGCCATATCCAGGGATCCATCCCATAATCAGCTTCCAAATGCTGACACCATTGCCCACACTAGCAAGATTTTGCTGAAAGGACCCAGATATGTCTGTCTCTTGTGAGGCTATGCTGGGGCCTAGCAAACACAGAAGTGGATGCTCACAGTCAGCTATTAGATAGATCACAGGGCCCCCAATGGAGGAGCTAGAGAAAGTACCCAAGGAGCTAAAGGGATCTGCAACCCTATAGGTGGAACAACATTATGAACTAACCAGTACCCCTGAGCTCTTGACTCTAGCTGCATATGTATCAAAAGATGGCCTAGTCGGCCATCACTGGAAAGAGAGGCCCTTTGGACTTGCAAACTTTATATGCCCCAGTATAAGGGAATGCCAGCGTCAAAAAATGGGAGTGGGTGGGTAGGGGAGTGGGGAGGGGAGGGTATGGGGGACTTTTGGGATAGCATTGGAAATGTAAATGAGGAAAATACCTAATAAAAATATTAAAAAAATGTTCCTTAACTGTTTCTGTATGAGCATATAGCAGCGTGATAGATATGGAGCCATGTTTGAGATATAATCTTTTAGCATCAATAAAATGTTCCATAGTGATGAACAGTATGGCTTTGGTAACAGGCTTGAAAACCCAAGGCATTTTTTGAGTTTGATGCATTTTTCAGTAGCAAGATATTCTCTTTTGTTCAATACTTAATTTTTTCATGTATGTCAGTATCAATAGTGATAATGTTAATGAGGTGGTTTTATTTCTTTTCTCGTGTGAATATTTCAAATCAGTATATTTCTCACGTATAAGACTTTTGATTACAAATAATATATTGAACTAATATCTGATAAGCATATATTTCTGAAATATGTACAGTTATAAATGAAAATCTCTGGAATTAGGTTCTATAAACAAGATATTTTTTCCAAGTGCTGAGTATCATATCCATTACTAGATTTGAGTTAAAGTTAGAAATTGAGACTGGATGACATCAGCATACCTGTCAAGAACAGGAGTCATATGTGGCTTGCAACTTGCAGCAGTCCTAGATTTTAGGAATGGCAATTAGATTAGGAGTACTGGGTAGTTCCAGATGACTATTGTATAGTTTAGATCTCAGGATTGGTAATTAAACTTGTCCAAGGTTCCTGTGCATCTCAGGTAGTAATTCATTACGGTGTCAGCTGACTTTGTTTAATGTATTCAATTCCAGAAATATGTAAATTATTCAACCTTCCCATAGATTGAAAGCTTTATCATCTTTCATACTAGTTACTTTTAGGTTTCCATGATAAAAGCACCATGATCATGGCAACTTATAGAAATAAGGATTGGAGCTTAGAGTGATAAAATGGCAAAGGGACACAGCAGTATTTTCAGACACATTGTCAGAAACAAAAACTGAGAGCTTATATCTTCAAACACAAGCACTGAGAAGAGAGGGGAGAGAGAGAGAAAGAGAGAGACAGAGACAGAGACAGAGAGACAGAGAGAGACAGAAAGAAAGAGAACTCAAAGCCCACCCCAAGTGACATATTTCTTCTTGCAATCTACACAGCTTATATATCCTCAGTGTCACCAACTAGGATCAAATAACTGAGCCTATGGGAGAACATTCTTATTCAAACCACTATAGCATAGACCTTGGTAGGTTTTACTTCTCTACACCAATGGTATTTTAACTACTTCTGATGTTATTATAATCATGAGTATATTTCTTCTTAAAAATCTTCCTTGTTATGCCACTCAAATGTAGGTATTGCATAGCTTTCATTAGATTCATTCCTAATCCACAATACTACTTAAAGCCATGTCACAAGAAGCCCATTCTTTCTTCTCTTTCACAGTAATGACCCCAACTTTTCACTAAGATGAACAGACTTGTGATTCCACAACATAATAAAGTATAGAGAATGTATAACCACTAATACACATTTATATTTGGAGATTTGGAATCTTTGTTCCAAAGGTATTTTATGTGATTCTATAATGTATTTGTTACCAAAGTTTACTAGTCACTCAGTGCATATGCTTGCTTAGAATCCAGCCTTTTGATCAATAATGCATTTTTGTAACTTTCCTTTGTAATAGATTAAACTCTAATTTGAAATTTGACTATCAATGTTTTCTGCAGTAGAGGTAAAAGCATTACTTACTTCAAAGCTATTTGGAGATTTTTCTTAAAGGTAGATTCCTGGCATCCTTAGAGAGGTTCTGCTTGATTATTGTGGACTGGAAGAAGACACTATCCTTTCAATAAAGATCCAAGGATTCCTTTACTCTACTGAAATACTAATACAGTACTTATTTTATTACCCTAAACTATTGCCTGAAATTACTAATACACTGGATACTATTACACTTTACAATGCTTTGGATTTCTTTCTCTTTTTTTCATATTTCAATTAGTTGAATTTATTCTTTAAGATTTTCATGCTTGTATCTTATGTTTTCTGGTTACTCTAGCCTTTTATTTATTTATTCCCCACCCAGCAGAGCATAGCCATAGATATTTTGTCTCCCTGTCTCACAGAATCTGATAGTTTCTAATAGATCAACAATTAGTGAAAGGACCTAGATGTCCCTTTCTCCTCCAAAACTGAATGCTGGGCAGACTCCATGTGTATAGGCCCAGTGCCAGTAACCAAAGATGCCATGAGTACATGATCATCATGTCCATGGTTGGCTTAGGAGAAAGCATTTCGTGGCCCTTCTCCCTACCTTCCAGCTCCCCCATGCTTCTATGAGAGTACTCTTTCACCCTTCCACCCATTCCTGCCTTAGCACCCTAGTATTCCCCTATCCTGGGTAACCAAGCCTCCAGAGGACCAAGGGCCTCTCCTCCCATTGATGCCAGATAAAGTGATTACCTTACTTACCATACTACATATGCAGCTGGAGTCATGAGCTTGGTTGGTGGTTTAGTCTCTGGGAGTTTTGGAGGTTCTGGTTGGTAGCTGTCCTCTGAGAGGTTCTGCCAGAGCTGGACCAATACAGATGCAGATATACACAGTCAAACATTGGACTAAGTGCAGGGATCCCAATGGGGAAATTAGGGTAAAGACTGTAGGAGATGAAGAGGTTTGCAACCTCATAGGAAGAACAATAAGCCTCCTTTATTCTTAGCATCCTGTACAGTCATAAGTCTCTGTTCACTGGAAGGAGGGTTTCTCTGTTTAAGATTGTGTCCAAATGTGGTCTCTACTGCTGTGATAAGCGTCTTGAACAAAAGCAAATTAAGGAAGAAAGTGTTTATTTAGCTTATACTTCTCCATCGCAATTCATTGATCAGGGAACTCAGGCAAGAAATCAATTCAGGAGTCTGGAGGCAGGAATTAAAACAGACCATAGAAGACTACTACTTACTGGAGTTCTCCCTATGACCTGCCCACTCTGCTTTCTTATACCACCCAGAACAATCCACACAGGACAATGACACCATCCTCGCAGCCCGGGCTCTATAACATCAATTATCAATTAAGAAAAGACCCAAACAATTTGCCTATAAGACAGTCTGTTGAAATTCTCTCTTCCCAGACACAAACATTAGATTTTGTGCCGAGTTGACAAAAACTAACCAGCAGAGGCTGATAGTAATTGATGTCATTAGGTATAAAATGTGTAACTTAGAGGAGTCTGCTAATATGGCAGCTCAGCTTACTGGCTTGAAGGTGTTTTGTTTTCTCCCACCTATGATCTTCTCCTTATTTTGTAATCAGATGGACAATTCTCTCGAGGGACCAGTCATACCTATGTGTAGAAATTGAAAAGCATACACTAAAGAAATACAAAACATTATTAATAGACTCTTTAACTACTGTGTTAAATGATCTTTGGAAATCAAACATTTAAAATACTGGTCAAGTTTCAGGTTTTATATAGACATTTCAACGTAAGCCTGACATACTCTTGTATCTATATTAAGACCACACAGGATTTCTGCTTTTTATTTGAAAATTTCTACCTGCCCATATGTTTTATTTTTAAAACTGAAGCATTATTAAAAGCAACACGTCTAACATTATTTTACAAAAACATTTATTTTGGTTTGTTTCATTTGCAAATAATGTTAAAAATGAGTCATATTGCTTTTACAACTTTGTTTCAGTAACTCTAATGCAATTCAATTTAGTATTATTTACATGGTTCCTTTAATACATATATCCTTATTTAAATCTCATGATATTTTAATTGTTTATATTTGTGATTTCCAGTTTTCTGAATATGTTAAAACTGGAAGTTTTGCTAAGTGAAAGGTAAGTAAAAATAATGAATTACATTAATTACAGAGAGAATTAATATGCATGTCTGCACTGTATATGATTATCTCTGGACTTGCAACCTATTATTGAAAATTATGCTTTACATTTTTAATAGATTCTCTTCTCTACTGTTTGAGAAAACTATTTTCCAGAGTGAAAATTGATATTCTTAGTGGTGAGAAATGTCTATTCTTAAATAAAGAGATAAAAAACATGAAAACTAAGTTATTAAACATCAAAGAACATAATGAATACTAGAGACAAATGTAGTGAAAGCATATGGAAGACTGCAAATTACATCAGTATATTACAACCAGAAAATATAGGTCCAATGAAAGTAAAATATGTTTACATAGTAGGTTGGACAATGAATATATCTCTAGATAGAACATACTAGGAAAATACACTAGAGTTTTGAATTATAATTTCTGTTCATGATTTAAGGAAAGGAAATTAAATTCTTAGAGAAGTATTTAGTAGAACATATACTTAAGGAAACCCTATACATAGCACATGAGAAACCCCACAGACTAACAATAAAAAGAAACTACCTGTTGTCTCTGCTCCTCCCTGTTCCAGAGACAGCCGCATCTTCTTGTGCAGTGCCAGCCTCGTCCCGTAGACAAAATGGTGAAGGTCAGTGTGAACAGGATTTGGCCATCTAGGGCAACTGGTTACCAGAACTGCTGCCTGCTCTCCACATGACAAAGTGGAGACTGTTGCCATCAACGACCCCTTCACTGACCTGAACTACATAGTCTACATGTTCCAGTATGATTCCACCCATGGCAAATTCAACAGCACAGTCAAGGCCGAGAATGGGAAGCTTGTCATCAATGGGAACCCCATCACCATCTTCCAGGTGCGAGACCCTGCTAACATCAAATCGGGTGATGCCGTGGAGTCTACTGGTGTCTTCACCACCATTGAGAAGGCTGGGGCCCACTTGAAGGGTGGAGCCAAAAGGATGATCATTTCTGCCCATTCTGCCGATGCCCCCATGTTTGTGATGGGTGTGAACCATGAGAAATATGACAACTCAATCAAGATTGTCAGCAATGCATCCTGCACCATCAACTGCTTAGCTACCCTCGCCAAGGTCATCCATGACAAATTTGGCATCATGGAAGGGGCTCATGACCATGGTTCCTGCCATCACTGCCACTCAGAAGACTGTGGATGGTCCCCCTGGAAAGCTGTGGCGTGATGGCCATGGGGCTGCCCAGAACATCATCCCTGCATTCACTGGTGCTGCCAAGGCTGTGAGCAAGGTCATCCCAGATATGAACAGGAATATCACTGGCATGGCCTTCCCTGTTCCTACCCCCAATATATCTGTCGTGGATCTGACATGCCTCCTGGAGAAACCTGCTAAGTATGAAGACATCAATAAAGTAGTAAAGCAGGCATCTGAAGGCACACTGAAGGGCATCCTGGGCTACACTGAGGACCAGGTTGTCACCTGTGACTTCAACAGCAACTCCCACTCTTCCACCCTTGATGCTGGGGCTGGCATTGCTCTCAATGACAACTTTGTATAGCTCATTTCCTGGTATGACAATGAATATGGCTACAACAACAGGGTGGTGGACCTCATTGCCTACATGGCCTCCAAGGAGTAAGAAACCCTGGACCACCCACCCCAGCAAGAACACTGAGAGCAAGAGAGAGGCCCTCAGTTGCTGAGGAGTCCCTATCCCAACTCGGCCCCCAACACTGAGCATCTCCCTCACAATTTCCACCCCAGACTCCCATAATAACAAGAGCCCTCCCTACTCTTTTGAATACCATCAATAAAGTTTGCTGCACCCACAAAAAAGAAAACAAAAGAAAAAAAGAAAGAAAGAAACTACCTGTTGAGAACAAGAAAATTTTGGAACACACTTTCTTGATGAATGTATTTATATACAGAAAGCATATGAAAAACTGCCTGCTATTGTCAGACCTGAGGTACTGATTATGTAAAACTTCATACCTGGGAGAACCAAGAGGAATGCAAAACGTGGGAGAGAAAGGACAAGAAGGAAGAAGGTGGAGAAAAGGTATGGAGAGTAGAGGGAAATGGGCAGTAAATACTAAATGTGAATGTAAGCAGACATAACTAGACAACCAGGCTGCTCAGTTACTATTGTGAAGACAAAAAACGATATGAAGTGCTGTTTGAAATCTACTTTTCTTTTTTTATATATTGATTAATTGATTGATTGATTTACATTCCAAATACTATTCCACTCCCACTCACCCTTCAGAGTCCCTTCCAACCCCTCCTGTTCTCCTCTGAGAGGATGGTTTCCCCCTGCCCAGCTATTCCCCACCGTGGGCATCAAGTCTCTATTACATTAGGCACATCCTCTCCCACTGAGGCCAGACAAGGAAGCCCTATTGAGGAACAGATATGTAAACAAGTGGCTCCTCTTTACCTCAAAATTTTTATAGTTTTATGTATAATTCTAATTAAATAAAAGAATGTGCATCTACAAAGAATGATTTCAAGAATGGCTGTCAGATTTGTTTATGATATCCTTAAACTAAAAGAACCCCAATCTCAATGTTCATGAAACAAAGGGTATGTAAAGATCCAGGTACACCATATACTATTATATTACTCAGTAGCCTAAGAACCAACTACTTGTAGAAAGACAATTTTGGTGAACCTCAAAAACACCATCACTCTGCATAAAGTAACAATGAGAAGCCAGAAAACAAAAACGGGACATTCATGTTTCAAGACAGGTGCCTTAGTGTCCTCTGTGGAGTTGAAAAGGACCTCGGTCTTCTCCTTGCTGGAGGCCATAAATGCCACAAGTGTTTAATGACTCTGTTCCCTAGTTTGCTTCCTAAATTTTAGGGTTACCTCTTTAGAAGGGGTGTGTGACGACCGTTGGTATGGAGACTTAACATTGCTGTTGGACAGGTTTATCTCTAGGATAAGGGACTACACTGTGGTATTGGGCTATTAGGTAACAGCTTACATTTTCAATTAGTAAGTAGTAAGCTGGAAGAATGATGGGTGAGTGGATATCCTGATTCAAATAATGGATGCCCCTTTCTACTAAAAGAAAGCCGCCCTTCCTCATAATTAGCTCCTTGTGAGAGTAAGTACGTTACTTCAGTTTTCTGTATAAAGGCTAATGAAATTTTGAGAAATACATTTTAAACCTTATTTTAAATAGGGTAAGAATCCTGGAAATAGAACTGGTGTATAGATATATCTCAAAGTAAAAATGTTCCCATTAGCCATTGCTTAATTAATTCCATCTAGAACTAACTGTTAAGGTGTTGCATATTCTCCAGTTTAGACCTTTAAATCCTAATGTATACTTTTGTAATCAATAACATACAAATATAGTTACCCAATATTTAAACTGATTTATTGAAAGCTAGATGATTATGCATAACAAAATACATGCAGGTATTTTAGGATAAATATTCAGTTACTGAATAATATCACATGTGTAATTTATATAGAATACTATAACAATGTAAGGTAAGGATTTGGGGCCTAGACATTACGTCTTTGCAGTGCTGGTGATGGATACTATAGCCTCGTAAATGATAGGCAAGCACTATACCACAGAGCATTTCAAAAGGAAGGGAATAAAAAGCTGACTCTCTTACAAACACATATTAGTCTATTTCTCTGTCCATATACATATACCTATATGACATATACCAAATAAATAATTATATGTACATATATGAGTAGATTTGAAAGAATTCAATGGATTTGGATCATATTCACCCCTCTTTGCTGATCAACCCTTCTGTACCCAACTTATTTTAGAAATTGTTGTTCATTTCTTATACATTTAGTTCAATTTGTACTGCCCATATATTCTTTAATATACCACTGAAGTCTGATCAACTTACTAGGGGCACCACTGTTAAGGAAAACTAACTCTTTGTCTTCCTGCAGCAACGATCAATTACTAGTGACTGTGGGTGGGACTTCAAGCCCACCTTCCCTCTCCACGCTGGTATTTGATCTGACTTGAGCTTGCTGTTGATTTGTGCATGAATACACAAGCACTATACACTGCCAGAATTGCTGTAAATTCAGGTGTGTCCAGTGATACATTTTCACCACATTGATCCTAATGCAATAAAGTTAAACAGAACCCTTACTAGGACAGGGTAAGGCTTGAGGACCAGAACATTCACAGAGAGACTGTGCAATGCCTGAGATGATGCTTTGCATAATTGCAGACTAAATGACCCAGTTATCTACTCAGGAAGGTGCTGACATCTTACCAGGCGCTGGTGTTGGGAACATGCGGGAGAGTAGTACAGAGTCTTACATATCCCAACTTTGTACTATGTAGGGTTCAAGATGGCTGGTTATCTATTTTAATTTACATTTGTTCAAAAACTCACTTTCCATGAATTTCTTTTCCTAGCATTTTTTGTGGAA
Source organism: Mus musculus (assembly GCF_000001635.26). Classification (NCBI taxonomy): domain Eukaryota; kingdom Metazoa; phylum Chordata; class Mammalia; order Rodentia; family Muridae; genus Mus; species Mus musculus. The sequence continues at coordinate 49,837,967 of NC_000078.6, read as the reverse complement.
ACTCTCACTGACATTCATGACAACTCACTGTTGCATAGCCATAGTGGTCAATCTTCTCTGATGTTTCTATGTGTGTCTGCCTCTGCCTTCATAATGTCTTCTTTCAGGACGTGGATCTTGTTGTAGCCCACATTACTCTGAATGGTGAATATCTTCATGGTTTCAGCTGCTATACATAGTGATATCTAGATGTTGCCTCTGAGCCCAGCATGAGGTATTCACACACACGCACACACACACACATGCACATGCTCACGCACGCATGCGCGTAAGCACACACGCGCACACACAGATTTTACTATTGGTAGTCCTGAATTAATAATAAATATCCCATTTAAATTCTACTCATTCATTCCCTTTTGAGCTCTGTGCTTTATTCTAAATTATTTTACATCTAAAGCTAATTTGTTCACTGCTTTCTAGGCCTATAAGCATGCTGTTTTCATTAATCTGAAGTTTTCCTTTCACTCTGTCCTCAGACTCTAAATTATCTCTAGAGAATTAGTTGGCATATCACAACCTTCTCTCTCACCTCATGTAAGCCAAGCAAATAAACCTTTTGGCTTTACCCACTGCTTACACTGTGCCACTCTTGACCTAAGCAACCCATCAAGGGTGAGCTTCAAAGGCACGGTGAGGCTGTTTAACACATCTGAAGCCATTCCATTAGTACCTTGACCTTATATTGTTATGATAAGTGTGACCAGCAAATACTCATTGAATGAATCAAAGAGAAATCACAAACTCTCAGCAAAACTGATTCGAATTATCTCTGCAGAATAGATTGAGGATAGGAATAGAACAGAAACCTGTTTTTTAAATATGAACATTGCATTTAGGTAGTTTTCTAATTTCTCCCAAGACCAATGCAGCATAAGGATATCCAGTGAGAATTTCAATTGCATAAAGGTGTACTTGATATCCAGATTGGAAGGACTCCATTAAACAGCGCCCCCATTTGCTTTAAAGGTGCGCCCTCTGTAGTTGCCACAGACTCTCGTTTTCTCAAGCATTTCCAAGATTCATGTGACTAAAGAGTTAAAGTGACCTTAGAGGTGCAAGTTGTCAATCACCAGGGAAATCGTGGATAGCAATTTAACAACCCTTGAGAACAAAGCTCAGAGCAAACAATGGATTACTATGTGTGTAATGCTATTACTCAATTGTTTTTCCAGAACCAAAATGTGACAACGATATGGAAAACTGGAGAAACAAGAGTGAAATAATTGTTTAATAATTAAACAGTGCATTTTAAGGCAGTGGGGAGATAAAAAAACCTTGTAACCTCTAAAAATGTATTTCCTCTTCTTACTTCAGAACAGGTCATGTCAGATAAACAAAGGCTCAAATCACTGCCCATCTGATTGACTCACAGAGGACGAAACATGCATTCCAGTCTCTCATCTCTGGTTCTTACTGACACCTCCATATGGTTTACCCTTCAGTGAGACCATGGAGTTCTGTTAATGAGCTTGAAAGAGTTGGCTGGGTAGTTGGCAAGAGTTACCTGCCATTAGCTATTTAGAGTTGTGTAAATGAAATCACAGTTTCTGAGAGATCCCTCCCCCTTCACCCCTAAAATGTGAGTCATCCTCTCATTAGAGGCCTGCTTTCGGCAATTCATAATTACAGATTGTGTCCCTGTTAATCACTTGACAAATGATACTTCTCTGCCAACAGGTTTACTGAACTTAGTTTATTTTGAAATCATGTCAAATGAAATCTGATGTGAAAGTTTGATTTTGGTCTCCTGGTTCAGTTTTCTTGATGTGTAACCTGAATTCTATCTTTTATTTGTTTCTCTAAAATAACCCAAATGTACCTCGCATTTCACAAATAATTTCACTCTGAGAGCTCAGTCTTTGAGGCATATACAGATAAACACTATTACACTATATAGTAGTATTTGCAGTGCTGTTTTGGCTAAGAGGACATTCGGCAAGATTTAGTCTATAAATTAGTGTGCTTTATGTCTCATAATTTACCTGTTTCTCAAATATGGTGCCCTCCTCCGTAACCCCAAGAAGTGGTGGTGAGGTGTTGTGAAATAAAGAATATAGTGTACTACAAAAAAGAACAACAAAAAGTTTCAGTGATCCTGGCAGCACCTTCAACTTTTTCTTCATTTCAAATAACAGACAGAAATTTATGGTTGGTTTGGAACTCTAAGAACAAGAGCAGTAGAACATATGCCCAGCTTCCTAAATAAGGAAAGAGGAAAACATTGCATAGCATGTGACCCCAGCACCCAAAAAGCTCTGGGCTCTTTCTTTTGCTGAGGTCTGGGGGTAAGTGAGAAATTATATCACTCCAACACTTAATTTGACACACTATCCCACCTGTATATGGTAGCAAAGTGGATGTTGCAACAGAGACTCTAAGTTAAGCACACATTCTAACTTTGCAAAGGAACAATCAGTTTTAGTATGTATTTTAGGAGAGATACAGCACACACCTAATCCCTTTAGATTTATTTCAGGTTGTCAGCCTTGAATGCATTCTCTTTCTCTGCTTTCTATTCCATTGGTACTATTTATCTCAGACCATTTTAATACTTACGATTTGAATCCGTCTAATGACAAAATCCCAAAGGGCAGAATCAATGTTAAAGAAACTAGATTACTATACTTTGGTTTTCTTATACTATAAAGCATTCTGCTTGTTATTTACATTGAAGGGGGAAGCTTGTCATTATCAAAAGGATACTAGGTTAAGATTTCAACACCTGACAATGTACAATAACACCCCTGCCCACAGGAATAATGACATTAAATTCAAAGCTATGTTCATGTAATGTGGTCTCAAATGAAACACAGCTTAGGAGATACAGGGAAGAAGTTAGCAAGACTTAACATTTCAGTTTGTTAAAATTGATTTGATACATGACAGTACCAAAATCAAAATAGAGAAGAAATTCCAATCTTTATAGTGAAGAGTGTTAGAAAGAAGATAGTTAAATGCTGGAATATAGAATACAAGGTATAAGGAAATGAAACACTGATTCGTCTGTAAAACAGACTTATACTGAACCAGCTGCTTCAAATAAAAGCATTGATAAATTAACGTAGTTTCATCTTCTTTCATTGGTTGACTCCAGTGTATATTCTCTGTTGATGGGTTTGACAAACTCAAGGTCTCAGAGCTTGAAAACATTTTGTGAGTTGAATTTAATACCCTGTGATACAGGATAAAATGTCACATTCCCCAAATATAAGAGTAGAAATACCTTCTTGCTCAGGGAACAGGCTCTAAGAATCTTATTTGAAAACCTGCTGGGTCAACCCCTAAAATTTCTAATTCTTTTGTCTAATTATTTTCTTTTCCTGGTCCTAGAAAAAGCTCCAGGTTTATACTAGGCTACATTAATCACTTGCTCTACAGAACACTGTCAGATTGCTGTGTGAGAAAGTTGTCTCCTTTCTCCTATTTGCTTACATTCAGACTTCCAAGGGAAGTTTTATAGTTAATTGAAATCAAGAAGCTTCTCATGGGAAAGAAATAAATCATGAGAAAATATTTAATCTTACTGACCTGACATTACATAAGCAGTTGACCACATTTCATTTGGAGTTTTAGTTTGTAATAACTAGAGAAAAGCAGACAAGGATCTCAGATGGATTCCTTTCTGTTTCATTGCCCCTCCTCAAAGAGGCGATTTCTCACCTTGTTTTTTGAGAGAGAGGCTCCTTTACCCTGGGTTAGTCTTCACACTCTCCATCTGCCTGGTGTTCACCTATATCTCTTATCACCACTTAGCCTTGTCCACTGCTTGTCTCGTTACTCAAAACCTAAGTATGTCTCTTACGGGCAAATCCTCTTCCTTGTTTGCTCATCCCTGGGTCTCTGGTCCTGGCATGACCCTTGGTATACAGTGGACTCCCTGGTTCTAAGTTGAATGGATGGATGTGTGCAGCCCACTTACATGTATAAAGCCAGTGTACACCATTTTGGAGTGTCATGTACATTTTTACAAGACATTTGTCCTGTCTGCTATCTGCTTTCCTGTCTTCATCCCTGCCATTTGGGGAGATTATCAATTCAGAGGACTAGAGAGATGATTTAATAAATGTTGTCCTCTAGGTTAATTTAGTAAACATTTAATAAATGTTGTTTCTCCAGAGGAGAAACAAGTTCTGCTATGTGGCATATCCATGAGTAAAGCCATTTGCTTTTGTCTAAGAATTGAATTACTTAAGAAATCACGTTTATATCTTATTAAATCCCCCAAACAGAACAAATTTTGTATGCTTATAGCGTGCATTTTTAATTAGCCCATTACATACCTCCACTTTGTAACCTTGACTAATGTTTTCTCAATGTTTATATTAGTTTCTTTGCTGTTAGGCACTTACTTAGAGTTATGATTGGACTGCTGTTTGAAGCTAGTTAGTTGAGATCAGTCTCAGGTTACCCTAGCCCTTCATGAGCTGGGTAACCTTAGTCAAGCTAGTCAGACATCTCCCCATATCCATGTCCTCCACTTGCAAAATAGAGATAACATTAGTACCTAAACCACAAGCTTACACATCCCAGTACTGTCATAAGGATTAAACAATTTAAGACATACAGCACAGTTGGACCAGTGCCTGGCACAAGCTGCAGCTCAATAAAGTTAGCTGTTATTTTTGCAAGTATTTCAAATCCTTCTTGACTAAAGTAAGACAAAATAGAGTTTATAAGTACCAATCATGAGCCAGGACCTTGGCGTTCTATGCAGTGTCCAGCTGACAATGAGTAACATAGGATGAAGTGGTACCTAGGCTAGGGCCCTCAGAGGGAGACTCAGCAGATATCAGCTGAGATGCATCAGAAAAGATGGCCTCTGCTCCAAGCCTGCATAGTGATGGGTATGACTTGCAACACTCTCATAGACAATCTGATGAAGACTCAGATGTGTTCTTAAGAGTAGGGAGTACAGATGTCATAGAGGTGATCTTTGTGGGTCAAATGTTAGATCTGAGCCAGATCCCCTGCCACTGTTGAATGTAGTTTCTGCAAATTCAGACCTACTCTGTTGATATTGAGTATCTTTCTTGTTTTGTTTTGTTTTGTTTTGACAAGGCCAGAGGCCACTTTCATCCTCTCTCTCTCTCTCTCTCTCTCTCTCTCTCTCTCTCTCTCTCTCTCTCTCTCTGTCTCTGTCTCTCTGTCTCTTTCTGTCTCTCTCTTTCTATCTCTCTCTCTGTCACACACACACACACACACACACACACACACACACACTCCCACTGCTAGCAAGGCAGCTCCTGTGACTTAGTCTGCCTAGCCCTCAGCATGTTTGAGAACCTTGCCTTAAATAGATTAGTGTCTCTGTGCTGTTCCCCACAAATGCAGGAGGTGCCACTTGGCTGGAAGTCCAAGCTTCCTACTGCTACCTGCATTTTTTTGCCTCACCCCAGCCTTCTCACCCTGGGTCACCAACCCACAGCCCCCAGAAACAAATCCAGGTGTTTCTGAAACTCTCTGAGTCCTCTTTAGTAGTAATTTATTCCATATGTTTATTGCTCTCCGTGTGAAATAATTTCAACAGTTTCTTTTTTTTTTTCTTTGTCACTGCATTCAAATTAGCCCACAGTCAAATCCGATGGAGGAGTAACACTTTCAGAAAACACCAAGTCCTGTGCTGTGGAAAGCCGAGGGATATTGCAGCCTGTGAGAGAAGGAGAAAAGAACAAGCAGTTGGGGCTTGACATTAGCTTATGAGGGAGAGACTTCTGGAATACCTCACAGGGCTTGGGAGAACAGCTTTACTGGAGTTCTGACTACAGTTTGCATTTCCCCTGGGTGTCAATTTTATGAAACAAAGTGATGGGATGATTTCTATCACTTGAGAAGCTGTGTTGTTGGTTTTTTTTTTTTTTTTTTATAAATGATGCATTGGCAACAGCAAAAATTGTTATGGTAGGAATCAAATTGGTGCTTCCTTACTGGAAATGGAAGGAACGGAACATGGTGCTTGTCAGTTTATTTCTGAGCTCTGCTTTTCAAACTTTAATTTGAGAGGATGTGGGGAGGTGCAATGGAAATCCCAATCCCTGTTAGGAGAGCACTGTATTTTATATTTTTGTTTCATCATCTCTACGATCAGAAGGAAATTATCCTTTATACTTTAGAAGAGAAAGCACTGTCAGTTCTAAATCTATTTTGGGGGGAGGGGAAGAAAGGGAATGATTTATGGATTAAATCAATGGATTCTGTGTAAAAAAAAAAATCTATTTCTACATCAGGGCATTGGCCTACCTTGTGACAACATGAAGAATCATCAATAATTAGCATTTTTAAGTGATCAAAATGTGCTTTTAGAATCAACTTCTGTTCATAGCATCTTCTCATCATGGAACTGGAGTTTAATAACAAATATCTCATTTTTGCCCGTTTCTCAGAGCATTCTTGCTAAAGTAACCATCATCTCCATTTTCATGTGTGGCTTTCCCCTTTGGGTGAACAGGTGAGGGCAAAGTTCTTTCTTTTCTTTTTTTCCCCCAAGACAGGGTTTCTCTGTGTAGCCCTGACTGTCCTGGAACTCACTTTGTAGACCAGGCTGGCCCCGGACTCAGAAATTTGCCTGCCTCTGCCTCCCAAGTGCTGGGATTAAAGGCGTGTACCACCACCACCCAGCAAGGGCAAAGTTCTTATACAGCAGAGTTAGTGGTAACCACTGGTTTTATTCTGCTGTTGAAACACATTTTAAATGCAACTATTATTTGAAGTCACTATGGCAATAATTAGGACTGACTTCATGTGCATTCAAAGGAAGACATGACGCATAGCACTGTGTGCAAATTATCTCTTTAGATGATTTCAGTAGCTCTGGGATGCAAGCTGATTATTTTCTCCATTTTACAGATAGTAAAATAAAGGCACTATGACAAGAGTGGCCTTCAAACCAAGTCCATTTGCATAGAGAGCTTACACTCTCATTGTTAAAGTTGTGTGCAAAGTATACGATAATAACATTATTTCACAGATGATCCCTATTTATAATTGAATCTGGCTCATAACTCCCTTAAAATGTTCCTTTTCGGCTGAAGTTGTCTATACTTGGTGTCCATCCAACTGAGCGGTGGCAGGAGGCAAAGGAAATACAGCGAGTTCTGGTTGAGGCAGGAACAGATTTTAAGATTCTGTTTAGATTTTGAGACAGTCTGGAGCCTGGACCAGGATCCAAAGCCTGCTGAAAGAGAGTTGCCTTTTCATAACAGCATGGAGTAAGAATTTCCATAGAAACTTAACTCAAGCACAAAAGTTGACCTGGCTTTAAATAAATAAATACATAATCAGAAACAAGAATGGTTCCTATTTGCTCTCTGTTGGTATTTGGTCACAGACTCAACTGTATCGGGTTTCAAGGTATATTCCTTCCCAGGCCGTGACTTAGAACTAGCCAGGTGTGTAGATCAGGTTCCTACTTTCTTACTACGGGGCCTTTTCTCTGCTTTTAGGTGACTGGTTAGCTTTTGCATTGTACACTGCACTCTGGGGTCTTACTATGATAACCCATGATGACTCTCAAAATGGGAGAGCATCCATATTGTTTTCTTCCTTGTATACTTTACCTGTGGTACACAGACCTAAACTTTTCTTAGTTTTGCTGGTCATGGCTTCTTGCCCACATTTGGCCTTTATGGTCTAGACTACTCAGCAAAGAGTGGCAGGGAAGGCTTTCATCATGAGATGAAATAGGAAAACAAAACTCTTAGATTCTTGGACATGGGCTGACTGTTTTTCCTCCCAGGAGTCTTTTGTATTCTTGTGTCAAATTTTAAGTATACTCCCAAAAGTTACTTTGTACTCTGCTCATATTCTAATATCAATAGCTACCATTTTGTTGAGTTGGATTCTGGCTTCTTATTGTTCATGACTTATTGTTAGGTATCATTACACTTACCTACTATCAATTTCTCATTGTTTCTGAGACAGACTTACTCATGCTACACTTTGAATACTCAAGAGAAGGAAAGTGCTCATTGTTTACTGTCCAGGAACTATAAGTAACCAGAACACTATTCTTAAACTTATTTATATTTCCTTGACTGTATCTCACAGTAAATAAATAAATAAATAAATAAATAAATAAATAAATAGAAAAGAACTATTTTCTTATGCTTGAAAATAAAAACTTAGTTCGAGGCCAGCCTGGTCTACAGAGTGAGTTCCAGGACAGCCAGGAAGACACACAGAGAAACCCTGTCTCAAAAAACCAAAACCAAACAAACAAAATTAATTACATTTATAACATAAACATAGTCATTTCACTCATTTATTTGAAACCAAGATTATAATTGAGCAGTTGATACTTTGTTGAGTATTTATTGATATCTACTAACTACCAGATTTTAAATAAGCATTGAAGAGCATTCACCTTAGTAGGAGAGCCCTGGGATGCTACAGAAGCAGGAAGTAAGGGCTTGGAGCTGATAGAGCCAGGTAACCAAAGGGAGAGTAGGTTGATGGTAGGGCAGAGAGGGCACATGGTCTCTGGGCATGGTTAGTGATACAAAGATTTTGGAGGGATACTAGAAAGTTTGAGTGATGAATGTGATCTGCTGTTTCTGTGGAGAACAGACACATAAGGTCAAGGACAGAAGCAAGGAGAAGTGTAAAGGGAAGAAAGATAGTGCCTGCGACTGAGGATGGCACCTTCAGAGAAAAGAAAAGTGAAGGATTTTATACAGAGCTTGGAAACTTCATTCTTAGACTGCAGGACTTTGTGTAATATACATATAAATATTATATAGTCTCAGCATATGGTATCACCAAGGATTATGAGCTTTGGTCTGGAGCTTGTAATTGAGAACATAATTGACAAGAAAGATGTTTCCTCCTAAACATAATTACTGAAAATCTAAAATGAACTCCTCAAAGCTTTAGCACTTGGGTAAAAATATCCACATATATTTACATATGCATAGGAGCTTAAGTACTTATCTCAAGAAGTATAAATAATCTAATAAGCAAGGCAGTCTATGAATTATTATTCTTCAAGATTTGAGACTATTCTAATATTAAATTATCCATTTTTTAAAATTGGAACAGAAAATACAGCCCTAAATCAGAGCTCTGACAGTAGTTTTCTATGGCGATCCATATTACCTCATCTTGGAAGAAACACACAGCTCATTTCAGAGGGTATAAGAACGAGGCAGGGTAGTTCTAATGTGAAGTGGGCCAAGGAATTTCTAAAAAGAGCCAACCAGAAGGAAAAAAAAAAAACAAAAAAACAAAAAACCTCAAATTGGGATCCTTCCAGGCATAGGAGCATATGAAGAAGTGCCTAGGCGTGCTGTTACATGGGTAGAAAGTGGACCTAAGAAAACCTACTGTGTGTCGGCTCACTATGTCATGATTTACAAAGAACATGCAACAGGCTAATAGATTGAGTATACTTTATTTCAAAAATTCTTTGGCTAGAGAGGCCTGAAGTAACCAGGCAGAAATTGAATGTTTGACAAATGTGTGGTAGTTTGACTATTAAAATCTCTGGTCACGGATAATAATGCAATGCTCCTTGGCGGGCAAAATGAAAAGCTATCAGAATAATATTTGCTTTCATCTGCTCTGATATAATGCTGAGAGTACCCGCTTATTTGTGGTTTCTTCCTGGGGTGCGTTCTGAATCCCATAAATTTCAGTTCCAGGGAGAGCAGTGCTGAGGTGGAGGAAAAAAGCCCAAATTTCTCTTCTCTGATTTAAAAACTGTCTCCCACAGTGAGCTTCTCTGTTTGTCAAAAACTCTAATTGGTGTTTTCTCAACTTGCTGCTTGGCTGGTTTCTTTCTATTGATTTCATTTGGGGTTTGTAAAGCTGTATTTGGAACCCTTTCCAGAGTTTGTTTGGAAGCTCATTTTTAATTTTAATGAAAATGCATTTTTAAAAATGTATATTATACCACCCTGCGGATTTTGCTCAAATAAACCTGCTACTATTTTCAATGACTTCCAGCCATTTTAGTGCCCCTCAGTCTCACTCACTAAAGGGACCCCTGTGCTACTCCTGGCAAAGTAACAAGATTAAGTAGAAAAATGAATGTTCTTCACTGTTTTTTCAAGACTCTTAGCCAACAAAGGAAAAAAGATTCATTCAGGATCCAGAAAACAGGTTTTCCCACCTCAGTTCTGAGCAGCTTCCGTTTCCCATTGGATGTATCGTTATTCTGAAGACCCCAAGACTAAGGCTATCTGCCAAGAAAGAAAATTTAAAACCAGTAATAAATTTAGATTTGGAATTAAATCCTTTGTACCCACAAATTTCAATAAAATTGATGCTTAAAAATATTTTTAAAACCTTTTATCTCTATCTGTTATTAATCTTCATGTTAAAGTCACTGCTATAGATTCTAATGTTACCCCTGAGTAGGCAGTAAAACTAAAATTCCACTTGATCCAGTCTCCTTGGATGTGTCTCATTTCTGCCATATTTTTTTCATACCTTCAAGCTACCCTGTCATAGTCATTTCTATTATGTCAAATGTCCTGCTGTTCCCACAAACCAGTCTTAGATCTTCCAGCTTTTTCCTTTACTAAGTAGCCCAACATTATTTGCAATAGCTCTGATATTTAGCCTTGACTGGTGCACATACCTCCTTTATATTTGATCCTTCACAGGCTTTTACATGCATTGCTCAACAGCCTTTTCTTTTTTTTTCTTTTTTAATATTTTTATTAGGTATTTTCCTCATTTAATTTCCAATGCTATCCCAAAAGTCCCCCATACCCTCCCCTACCCACCCATTCCCACTTTTTGGCCCTGGCGTTCCCTTATACTGAGGCATATAAAGTTTGCACAGCCAATGGGCCTCTCTTTCCACTGATGGCCGACTAGGCCATCTACTGATTCATATGCAGCTAGAGACATGAGCTCCGGGGGAAGGGGGTACTGGTTAGTTCATATTGTTGTTCCACCTATAGGGTTGCAGACCCCTTTAGCTCCTTGGGTACTTTCTCTAGCTCCTCCATTGGGGGCCCTGTGATCCATCCAATACCTGACTGTGAGTATCCACTTCTGTGTTTGCTAGGCCCCGGCATAGTCTCACAAGAGACAGCTATATCAGGGTCCTTTCGATAAAATCTTGCTAGTGTATGCAATGGTGTCAGCGTTTGGAGGATGATTATGGGAATGGATCCCAACAGCCTTTTCTTACCTACTCTTTCCTTCATCTTCCATTACTACCCATTAAAAACACAAACTGGCAGCACATGCTCCTTGTCGTTAGAAAGCTTATAGAAAATGACAGTAAAGAAATTAAATCAAGTTCAAATTCTTAGTGATGAACACTTTTTGCTGTTCTCAAGCTGCTTTTCCTCTAGATGTTTCTCCTATGAACTCTCACCAACTACAGTAAAGGAAGGGGAAAGAGCCTTCTACATCTAGTGGGTTTTTATATATCTATTCATTTTATCATATCTAGTTATCTAGTTAAGGAAACCGTACAGTGAGTGGAATGACCCTGAACAAGCTTTAGGGAGAATACTACATCTGCTGTGTATCCCAGTTTCTAAGAGGACTGTCCTAGTCGTTTTATTTCTAAAAGGGAGATAATAATGTCTATTTGTTTAGAATTTAAAGATTCAATAAAGTGGTGATTTATGTAAGTTTAATTGATAGAGTTAGCCAAATGTAAGTCATTGCTAATGATTTAAAGTAAGTGGAAATTAGCCGACATCTTAAAGAAGGATAGTGTGAGATTTCTCCATGGCAAAATATGGATTTCTCCACTCAAACAGAGGGAGTGCCATTTTATACATTGCTTCCCTTTAATTTTTTCTCTTGCTTTGGTCCACTTAACATCATCTTTCTTCAAATTAGAGTCATCTGAGTGAGTAGCAAGCAAGGAGTTCTGATTGCCTTTTTGATGTAGGAAGACATACTCAAGGAGCATGGCAGAAGGAAGATCATTTGCCTTTTTGCTTGCTCTGCTTTCCCTATTGCTGCTGGGTTGCTGTTGCTGCTGCTGCTGCTGCTGCTGCTGCTGCTGCTGCTGCTGCTGCTGCTGCTGCTGCTGCTGCTGCTGCTGCTGCTGCTGGACAATGATGATGATGATGATGATGATGACGCCGATGACGACGACGATGATGATGATGATGACAATGATGATGATGATTCCTTCACTGATATCAGCACTAGGATTTCCAAGCTTCCATCATTGACTGGGACCAGTGGTTCTATAGAAACTGTTTAGTTTTGTTGACAGATAGGGACTGCTGAGACACTCATAAACAACTGCCAGGTCCTTGGCCTTTTTCTTGTATAAAAGAGTCATTGAGGCACTCCATTGACTCCTGTAGTCATTATCTTAATTCAAGCTAACTTTAGAAGTCTCTCTCTCTCTCTCCATATATATATATATATATATATATATATATATATATATATATATATATATATATGAATATATATATGAATATATATATATATATATATATATTCAGTTCATGTCCTCTGAAAAACTATATTCAGTATGTTTACATGGTTCCTTCCATATAACTAAGGCTGTGGCTAAAGAGCTCCCTTGTCCATTTTATGGAAGGGACAAGAGGCCAGAATGAGTGGGAGGAAGAAGATTCCTAGAGAAGATTATAAATCTTGTCTACTACTAATGTTTTGCTATTTTAATGTTGTGATAGCAATCATTGCATGAAGATCCCATACATTTAAGATTAGTTTCTCAGGTGAAGAGCTGTTTTCCTCTTACTATTCTAAATAACTACAAGAACTTTTAGATTAATTTCATAATCATAATTCATAAATGTACAACTGATCTCTTAAAAAGACTTTCCTAAGATTCTTTTATCCATAACCAGAACACTTTGATGTTTAAATACTTTGCTAATTTGAAAGATAACTTCATTTCTCAGGCTTATGTAAAAGTCAAGGCATTGGCCTTAGTCTGCATTCCATAAAGTACATGCCAGCTTCATTAGACGATTCTTGTTTCCTTCTTATTCTAGGCTCAACATTATTTAATGTTTTCTGTTTGTTTGTATTATGAGAATTATATACCAGCAAGTGCTACATCCATGCCCTATTGATAGGTTTGTTTTTACAAGTAGAAACCTACAAAAGCAGATATGAAGATTTAAGTGTTTTTTAATAAGCAGTGCTGCTGATTTGTTTTTGCTTACACACACACACACATACACACACACACACACACACCAACATTTGGAATTCTCAGATATTTATTTGATCTTAACGCTTGTAATGGATATTATGGCACACACACACACACACACACACACACAAACCAACTGATAATACCATTCAAAATCAAGTAGCTCTCTATAAATTCTTTTACAACCTCTTTCATATATGAATTTCCTCAATGTGTTTTACAGAATTGAAGCCTAGTCCATCAAGCCTCCCTCTTTGAACTATATCCCAACACCTTTATATGATAAGAACAAATGGGGAGAATGGCCCATGGATTGTCAACCTCAAGATGCCTGGGAATTTTCTAATAAAAGTACATTTTGCTTTATTTCTTCAAGTGAAATGTGATAATGGCTTTATTAATCATCCTAACTAAAATATGTAAAGGTTAATTGGTTGAAATGGTTTTCTCTTGATAATAGTTCATATGTTAATAAAAAACATTATCTAATGCTAAGGAAACTGAAATATTATGTGAAAATCTGCATATATTTTCACTATAAATTCTTCAAAATAGTAATCTTTTCTAAAATAGTAAAACAACTGATAATATTGAAAGCTGTTAAGATAAATAGTTGAGGTCAGTTATTAATATTGGCTCGGGAACTGGTAAGTTGTTATAAAAAGTAAATTCTATTCTAAAAAATAAATAGTTCAAGAACCATTCAGAAATACTTTCTTGGCTTTCAAAGATAGTTTCTTTTTTTTTTAAATATTTTTTATTATTACGTATTTTCCTCAATTACATTTAGAATGTTATCCCAAAAGTCCCCCATACCCTCCCTAGATGACTAGGCCATCTTTTGATACATATGCAGCTAGAGTCAATGTATAAATGTAACAGAAAATGACATTATGCTTGGATTTTTCCTCTTTCATTTATTTATTTAAACAAATGTTATTAAACAACTTATGTTTGTCAGATCTTGGGGAAATTGCAAAGGTCTGGTAATGGAAAGTAAATTCACAGAAATAATACTAATCCAATTTGTGGAATAAATGTAGTATGTAGACAGTACTCTACTGGCATAAAAGTATTCTATAGACAGGGTAATAGTCATCCTGGTTACAGGTAAAGAAACAGAAAGAAAGCCTTTAATAGAAAAACAGGGAAACGACACTCCAAAGAAGAGTATTAACATACAATGTTTTTAGGAAAACACAAGTTATTTAAATGACCCTGGACATATGGTTCTCAACTGGATATATTTGGCAATATTGATAGGCATTTAGGAAAGGTGTATTAATCTGTTATCTGCTGCCACTAATGCCAATGGCACAGATAGGTTTCAAAGAAAAGAAGATTGTATGGCTTATGGTACTAGTCCAAGGTCAAGGGCCTTGTATCTTGTGCAGGTTTTCCTTCTATCAACATTCCTTGTCAGCACAGAATATCCAGTGATGAGCAGGAGCTCCTGTTGAACGTGTCTTGGTCATTCTCCTCTTTCTTGCAAAGAGTATTTCTCGCTTTTATGTCAATAAATAGCTTGTTATAAATAGCTTACAAGAGGAAAGATCTAGTTAGGCTCATATTTCAAGGGCTCTGTCTGTGATTACCTGTTATAGGGCAGAATGTCATGGAGACAGAAGTCCATGTCAGAAGCTGCTAACATCGTGGCTTGGAAAGTGTAAACAAATAGCAAGTAACTTGAAACATACCCAAGGAACTAACCCCAGTGACCTAATGCCTCCAGCCACTAGGTCCATCTCACTTCCTGTAGTAGTTTGAAAAAAAAAAATGGCCTCTTTAGGTCCATAAGGTTTGACACTAATAGGTGTTGTAGCCTTGGAGTAGACACATCTTTGTTGGTCTCAGAAGCTCAAGCCAGTTATCGTCCTGTTGCCTTCTGATCAAGATGTAGAACTCTCAGCTTCATCTCCTGCACCATGTCTTCTTGTATGCTACCATGCTTTTGGCTGTGATGAAATGGACTAAACTTCTGAAATGTAAGCCAGCCCCAGTGAAATGTATTTTCTTTATAGGAGGTGCTGTGGTCATGGTGTGTCTTCATAGCATCAGAAATCCTCAAACTAAAGCACCTCTTAAATCTTCCAAAACCTTCCAAACTAGAAGCACTAGTTGGGCACCAAGTGTTGAAGTCTTTAGCTGTGGAAGATAGTATATTAAGCCAGTATACAAAGTTACCAAGGATCAACTCTGAAAGCTCTTTTTGAATCCTAATCACTTCTCAAAAGTTCTAGCTCTAAACCGTATAGTTGAATTAAGTTTCCACCTATAGGTATTCCATCTATGGGAAGAGGAAAAAGTCATATGTAAATATAGATATGAGTAATATTTGTCTTACATGCCAGGATTGCCATTAGACATCCCACAAGACACAAGGTAGAAACAATAAAAAGACAAGTCCATACCTAAATGGCAATAAAGTTGGAAGTGCTCATCCAAAGTACAGGGATTCATTGTACAATGTCTAGAGGCTCTATTATTTAGAGATGGCTAAAGAGCACGCAGGTGAAGACCTTTTATTCTGTACTACTTCATGATGAACCTCCTTTATGCTGTAAGTGGTTGTTAATCTATATTATGTAGGCTTGGGGATACTATCAACTCCTTTGAAAGTCATGTGTTCCTTGTGTGATATTATTCTGGATCACTGTAGCTTATTAATCTCTATTTTCTTCCTGACCTTTTTCTACTCTTTTTTGTTTGTTTGATTGTTTTTGGTTTGTTTGTTTTTTGAGACAGGGTTTCTCTGTATAGCTCTGGCTGTCCTGGAACTCACTCTGTAGGCCAGGCTGTTCTCGAACTCAGAAATCCGCC
Source organism: Mus musculus (assembly GCF_000001635.26). Lineage (NCBI taxonomy): Eukaryota > Metazoa > Chordata > Mammalia > Rodentia > Muridae > Mus > Mus musculus. Next base: position 49,822,036 of record NC_000078.6, on the reverse strand, counting down.
TGCCTCTGCCTCCCGAGTGCTGGGATTGAAGGTGTGCACCACCATGCCTGGCCTCTTTCTACTCTTATCTTAGACATATTGTGGTAGTACTGCACAGGAATCCATCCTTTGTGTTTTATCTTGAACCACTGTCATGCCAACTGAACTTGTTTCTCTCCTGGATTTAATAAAACTGAATGGAAAGCAGTTTCGTGGGATCTATCTATCTATCTATCTATCTATCTATCTATCTATCTATCTATCTATTTTACATCCTGCTCACTGCTCCCCTCCTGATTCTCCCCTCACACAGTCTCTCCTCTCATCCCCCATTTCCTTCTCCTCTGAGAGGGTAGAGCTCCCCCTTGGTATCCCTCCACCCTGGCACATCAACTCTCTGGTTGGTCAAGTGCATTCTCATCTCCTGGGACCAGTGGAATATGTTAGGGGAACATATTCCACAGAAAGGCAACAAGTTTAGGGGTAGCCCCAGCTCCAGTTGTTGGGGGACCCATATAAAGACTGAGCTCCACATTTGCTACATATGTGCAAGTTGTCTAGGTCACCCAATGTATGCTCTTTGGTTGGTGGTTTGGTCTCTGTAAGCCCCAAGAATTCAGGTTACTTTACTCTATTGGTTGTCTTGTTGAGTTCCTGTCCTCTTTGGGACCCTCAATTTATAAAAGCCCCCATCTCTATCCAAATGTTTGGCTGTAGGTAGGTCTCTGCATCTGTTTTAGTCAGCTGCTGGGTGGAGCCTCTCAGGACAGTTATACTAGGATCTTTTCTGCAAGCATTAATGAAGTGTCAGTAATAGTCTTAGCTATTGGTACTTGGACTGGGGATGGGTCTCAAGTTGGGCCAGTTATTGATTGGTCATTCCATCAGTCTCTGCCCCATTCCCCTTCCCCATATTTCTTATAGACAAGATGAATTTGGGGTAGAAAGTTTTGTGGGTTAGTTGGTATCCCTATTGCTCCACTAGGTTTCCTGCCTTCCTACCGGAGGTGGCATCTTCAAGTTCCAGATCCCCATTGCTATAAGTCTCAATTAATGTCACTCCCATTGATTCCTGGGAGCCTCACCATCCCAGGTCTGTGGAGTGTTCTAGAGATGCCATCCACAGACCACCCCCACCATCCCTCTGGCCCTCTCTACTGTCCCTCCACACACCTGATCCCAAACCCTGCCACATTCCCCTCCCAATCCCCTCTCCCACCAAACTCCCTCCCTACAGCTACCTCATATGACTATTTTATTCCCCCTTCTAAGTGAGATTTAAACATACTTGCTTGGGCCTTCTTTCTTGTTTAGTTTTTTTTTTTTTTTTTTTTTTTTTTTTTTTTTTTTTGGTTCTGCGAAGTGTAGAGTGGGTATCCTGTAATTTATGGCTAATATGTAGTGGGCTAGTTACGAACCTGGTGTCTAGAAGCAGAGGCTTAAGTGTTGATTGTAATGTCTGGCTTTTTGTAAGCTCTTGCAAAATGGAGATAATTATAGTGTTGTAAAGTAGTTTGGGAGGGGAGTTCGCAGCTATTACACACTGCAGAGACTAGTATCACTCCAGATACTGATGAGAGACCAAAGGAATGATCTCATCTGGGTTCATTTAGTGAACTAGTAACTTGCTGGGATTGCTTATATGAGAAAAAGACTCAAAAGCAGCTACATCACCAAAGTGATGATACCTCAGCACAGGGAACTACCCATAAAAGCTGCATGACAAAAGCTACCTGAATAACTTAAAAAGAGCGAGACCATTAAAGACCCTCAAATCCTCAGCAATTGTTTATAGCATATATAATTTCTAGTGAAGTTCCTTGTGCATCATGTGAATGTCATGATCTGCTCATCTATAACCTGTTTTTCAATTCAAAGAAAGTGACTGCCTAAATAATTCTATATTCTTTCCCCACCACCCAGGCTCACAGGATTACATTGTTGATTTGGCTTTATGATTTTTTAAACCAGATCACAAAATGGGCTGTTCTCTTTATAAAATTCATTAATTTTCTTGACCTTCTTCCCGGAGAGATGACAAAATTTTTCTCCTGTATTCATGATCGCAATTAAATGATGAAATAGGTTCTCAGATGAGAGCCCTCACTCAAAGCTTACCAAGCCTATTCAGTTATTCCTTTCTCTCACATACTTTACAAAACTGCTCCCAGTACCCGGGAGCACTTGACTCCAGCTGCATATGTATCAAAAGATGGCCTAGTCGGCCATTACTGGAAAGAGAGGCCCATTGGACAGGCAAACTTTATATGCCCCAGTACAGGGGAATGACAGGATCAAAACGTGGGAGTGGGTGGGTAGGGGAGTGGGGGGGAGGGAATGGGGGACTTTTGGGATAGCATTCGAAATGTAAATGAGGAAAATACCTAATAAAAATATTAAAAAATAATAAAATGGCATAATAATAAAGTAAAAAAAAAAAAAAACTGCTCCCTCTCTTTACCCTGCTATGATTCTGACTTTGATGTTTATCCTATATGTTATACATATCTTTTAACAAAGTAAAATTTATTAAAATTTTAAAAAATAACCATCACATCGAAGTTGGACAGGGCAAACCAACAGAAGAAAAAGAGCTCCAAGAAGCCGGGCATGGTGGCACATGCCTTTAATTCCAGCACTTGGAAGGCAGAGGCAGGCAGATTTCTGAGTTCAAGGCCAGCCTGGTCTACAGAGTGAGTTCCAGGACAGCCAGGGCTACACAGAGAAACCCTGTCTCGAAAAACCAAAAAAAAAAAAAAAAAAAAAAAAAAAAAAGAGCTCCAAGAAAAGGCATTAGAATCAGAGACCCTCTCATTCACACACTCAGGGGTCCCATAAAATTCCAATGCACAGGACGTGGTAGAGACCCATGTACCTTGTGCACGCTTCCTCAGATTCTGTGAGTTCATATGAGCTTTGCTCAGTTGATTTAGAGGGCATTGTTCTCCTAGAGTCTTCCATCCTCCTTGACAGTTACACTCTTTTCATCTTCTTTTTTTTAAAATTTTTATTACGTATTTTCCTCATTTACATTTCCAATGCTATCCCAAAAGTCCCCCATACCCTCCGCCCCCCACTCCCCTACCCACCCACTCCCACTTTTTGACCCTGGCATTCCCCTGTACTGGGGCATATAAAGTTTGCAAGTCCAATGGGCCTCTCTTTCCAGTGATGGCCAACTAGGCCATCTTTTGATCCATATGAAGCTAGAGTCAAGAGCTCCGGGATCCTGGTTAGTTCCAGTTGTTCTACCTATAGGGTTACAGATCCCTTTAGCTCTTTGGGTACTCTCTCTAGCTCTTCCATTGGGGGCCCTGTGATCCATCCAATAGCTGACTGTGAGCATCCACTTCTGTGTTTGCTAGGCCCCGGCATAGTCTCACAAGAGAGAGCTCTATCTGGGTCCTTTCAGCAAAATCATGCTAGTGTGTGCAATGGTATCAGTGTTTGGAAGCTGATTATGGGATGGATCCCCGGATATGGCAGTCTCTAGATGGTCCATCCTTTCGTCACAACTCCAAACATTGTCTCAGTACCTCCTTCCATGGGTGTTTTGTTCCCAATTCTAAGAAGGGGCAAAATGTCCATACTTTGGTCTTCATTCTTCTTAAGTTTCATGCATTTAGCAAATTGTATCTTATATCTTGGGTATCCTAAGTTTCTGGGCTAATATCCACTTATCATTGAGTACATATTGCATGAGTTCCTTTGTGATTGGGTTACCTCACTCAGGATGATGCCCTCCAGGTCCATCCATTTGCCTAGGAATTTCATAAATTCATTCTTTTTAATAGCTGAGTAGTACTCCATTGTGTAGATGTACCACATTTTCTGTATCCATTCCTCTGTTGAGGGGCATCTGGGTTCTTTCCACCTTCTGGCTATTATAAATAAGGCTGCTATGAACATAGTGGAGCATGTGTCCTTCTTACCGGTTGGGACATCTTCTGGATATATGCCCAGGAGAGGTATTGCGGGATCCTCTGGTATTACTATGTCCAATTCATCTTCTATAGAGTTACTTGAGCTCTTATGGGAGGGATTTAATGGAGACATACCATCTAGGGTTGTGTATTTTAAGGTCTCTTTCTT